>NC_090732.1:14688082-14928082 GCF_036898095.1 Palaemon carinicauda
GGCTTGTAGGTTAGGTTAGGGGGGGAAAGTTTGATTAGTTGATGTCCACTTTTAATGAATGCGTGAGGAACTGGCCACTGATATACAAAGGCTCCAACCAGTTTTCACCTTCATTTCAACGGCAACAACAACCAGTTCGGCTACTTGAAGTTAGTCGAACCAGATGTTCTGTTTGTTTGCGGTTGAAATGTAGGTAAAATTCGGTTAAATCACGTTATTTGCTACAGGAAAACATATATTTTCTGTTCGAAATGATACCTTGTAGAATTCTAAAACTTTACCAAATTCTACCTATATGCGGTTCTTCTGCTATTAGGAACTTTAGAGTAAAGCAAGTCTTCTACTAGCTAGTCATGAGGTACAGTACTGTAGGTAGGCTTCAATCTGCACTTTCTGTGAGTTATTAGATTATAATATATTGGTAAATATATGATACTTTAATTACTAGCGAATTAACGGGAGGTTTGCCCCAATAATAATGGTCATGTATTTGGCTAAAAATTAAAGTAACTTATATTTACCAATATATTTCATCAGTTCAAAGTATAATTATTAGAAAAATGTTCTGCTAGTTCAAACCTGTTCTATTTCTATGTTCGAAATAGTCACTATAGTAAAGCCTTTTGGTTATGTTATTCCAATGTTGGGTAATCAGATTTAGGGCTATTCAGGATCAAGGTATTTAGTCCTTGCAACGGCACCTTCCTTTAGTGTTGGTGTGATTTAATTTTAGTTGTAGGGTTTAATTTCTTTTTCTTTTGTTTTTTTCGCCACATCTGAAATAAAATTTCTTCTTTTCGATATAATTCTCACTTAAGAAATATGTTTCTACTATTTTTTTGTATTCTTCTTAAAGTTGTTGGAGCTTAATTAATGATTTACTCCTTTCTTTTCTATTTACCTGACAAAAAAAAAATGTGTAAGATCTATATTTTCACCAAAAAAGTTAACACTCCCCCTATGTGTCAGTTTATAATATTTAGTTCAAATATGGTGGCTCTTGCTATGAAATAATATAACACCAATTGAAATGTGCAAAAGCATTGTCATATTTTTTTATTCTATTCCCTGTATATTATCAAGGTCTCCTTGCCTTTTATGAACCAGGAACTAGCTCATTAAATTTTAACAGCCGTTCAGCTTCGCACTAGTCATGCTAGAATAGATGGTCAAAGGAAAAGAATCCTGTAATTCTTAAATATTTACCCCCTTGCTGGGTCTTAGTTTGAAGTTTTCATTACATCCACTGTGTTTTTCGGTGACAATGTTACAATTAGAAAACGTCATTTGTGCTATTTCGAAAGAAACTCGGCTATATGATTTTTAATCATAAGTAATAACAAATGAGGACAAAGCTTGATCTTAAGAAATTGATCAAGTATGAGAAAAAATTTGAATATTTAAAGAATGCTATTTTTTATCTAATCAACAGTGCAAAACAATGGAAAATAAAGTTACACATCAAAATTTTATGCAAATTATAAAATGATGGCAAGGAAAATAAATGGAAAAGAAACATATTTCCCCCCACAATGAAAAATACCGAGCGGGCAAGAGTTCTTATGAATGACTTCTATTGCCTTAAAACACTAACACTCGTATTTTATATTTTCCCCATGTTATTGTATGATTTTTTTTCCTATATTTTTTTTATTACCTTTATCTTTCGTTTTAGTTTCACAGTAATAATAGCCAAATGAAAGAGTCGTGAGTCGTTACATAGACATAGTTTTCATTCACTACTAATGGTCGGACAATCGCGGCTAATTCCAACATGTCGCCTGAACTTTTAAAGTGATACAGTTTACATTATTTTGTGATTTTATTACGATTTCCTGAATGTTCCTTACTGATTTCCTCTATTAGAAAAGAATACCAGCCTAGTGCAGCCTTACAGTGTAATTATTGAAAGATATTGGTGTTATATATAATTGATTTGTTTGTTCGAAAGTAAAGACAACATGAGTCTAGACCAATCTGTGAGCGTATTTTAATAAACATAAGTATAATAGTCACACCGATAAATTGCAATTTAAGCTTTATGTTTGGCTAACTTTGTAGACTATACTTTTGGCCAATGCATGGCTCAGAGTTTACGGTAAACTACTTGGCAGTAGTGACATAGTGTGAAAAATATCATCCTGGTAGATTAGGTCAAACCAGGCATGTCACAAGGTTAGGTCATATGTTACTTTGGTAAAAATGGAGCTATGAGGACAAGTGTCTATTGGATGCATAGAAAATGGGATTATTCCTATATGTAATACAAACCTTCGACCTATAATTGGAGGTAGTAGGTTGGCCTGGGCACCAGCCACCCATTGAGATACTGTTGCTAGAGAGTTATGGGGTCCCTTGACTGGAGAGACAGTACTACATTGGATCCTTCTCTCTGGTTACAGTTCACTTTCCCCTTGCCTACATATACACTGATTGTCTGGCCTATTCTTTCCACAATCTCCTTTGTCCTCATACACCTGACAACACTGAGATTACCAAACAATTCTTCTTCACCCAAGGAATTAACTACTGCACTGTAATTGTTCAGTGGCTACTTTCCTCTTGGTAAGGGTAGAAGAGACTCTTTAGCTGTGGTAAGCAGCTCTTATAAGCAAAGGACACTCTAAAATCAAACCATTGTTCTCTAGTCTTGGGTAGTGCCATAGCCTCTGTACCATGGTCTTCCACTGTCTTGAGTTAGAGTTCTCTTGCTTGAGGGTACCACTTGGGGTAATAGTATAGAACACCATGCTCTCCATTTACTCCAATATAATGTAATCCTGCAGTTCTCACCTTCTTGCACAGTAATTAGGTGGTTATTTAAATTCTGGGAAAGAATAATTAGGAAGATATGTTGAAGAGGGGAGAAGGGGTTATAAAAAGAAAATAGCTCGGTTTCCCCACCAAACGACTTAGAACTAACATGTCAACAAAGTCAACGAAACAGGATTCGTGATGCCAGCGTACATAAACAGAAGTTCGTGATGCCAGCGTACATTTGATTTACTGTATATACAAAATATACTTAATTAAAAATGGATTAATTACTCAAAAGTGCCCTTAAAATATGCAATTTACAAATAGTGACACTTTTGAGTAATCACAATTCTTGATTAAGTATATTTTGAATATACAGTATATCAAATGTACGCTGGCATCACGAACTTCTGTTTATGTACGCTGGCATCACGAACTTCTGTTTATGTACGCTGGCATCACGATCTTTTTGGTTGACTATGTTGACGTCAGTTCCATGTCGTTTAGAGAGGAAACAGAGTTTTTTCAATATTTAACTTAGCCGGTGATTATATAAGCTGCAACTCTGTTGCTCGACAGAAAACTCTACGTTAAAAATCCGCCAGCGATCGCTATGCAGGTAGGGGGTGTACTTCAACAGCGCCATCTGTCGTGCAGGTACTCAGTACTCAATGTAAACAAAGAACTCAATTTTCTCTCTGTCGGGCTACCGGCAAGACCTACTAATTCGCTGTTGCTAACTGGATTTGTTTTCACAACTATTTGGTGAAGTACACTATTCTAGTTTTGAGCTTTCGCTATGCAGGTGTTTTATCTTCATCTCAAAACTTGAACTCGTTTTGGATAGATTTAATTATGGTGACAAAGAGAGTATGGACTTTCTTTCACTTTTAAATGGCCGACCCTTCCCTTAGACGGAAGTGTGTTTAGGCTTTTAGTAATTTTCTTATCACGTTATAGATCTATATATTTTATATCTCTCCGCCTTTATTAGGCCTCTTCGATTAACTTTCCATTTATTATAAACATATAAAAATAAATTTTAATGTTTTGTTTATATGCGACCTTTCCTGATAGTAGGCGGTCCTAACTTGGAACCGAAGTTAATCAACGTTGAGCCCGTTATATCGTATTTAGCTTTTAAAGAATTTAAAACTTTTTAAATGTAATGTTTTATGAAAGAATTTCTTTGATAGTCTTCGTACTGTTTTCAAAGATGAACTAACGTTTAGTTTTTTAGGCTACGCTGTTGTTGACGTTCAGGACGTTCAACATGCGCTCTATCGTTACGATAGAGAGAGAGTGTATCACGGTTTCACTTTGCAGTAAGAGTAAATCAATTCTGACGTTTTGTTCATGCTTTCTTAGCTTAAATGTTTTAAATTCTAATTTAAAGGAACTTTTTATTTGAAAAACCTTTCAGTTTTTTCCTTTAGTCAAATAACATGTTTTTTTGACGATATATAATTGGGCTCTTCTCTTAGGTACGAAATCAAGAGAGAAAGAGAGAGAGAGATAGAGACGGAGGGAGAGAGAGGAGAGAAAACGTTCCGTTCAAGCGGGTAACGTTGTTCTCGTGTTACTCTCGTCCCTAGTCTCTGTACGGGGAGGAAGGATAAAACGTTTTTAGGTTTTTATTCTCGTCCCCAGGCTATGTGCGGTGAGAGATTGAAAACGTAGTTTATATGAACTAGTGTTTAGTCTCTTTCCCAGCCACTGAATTTTTTATCTTAAAATATGTTTTCTGTTTTTTGCTGGTATTAATGAGCTGCATTATACGACTGATTTCGCAATTACTACCTTTTAATGAAGGGTAGAATTGCGTGTTTCAGGTAGAAATCAGTAAAAGTTTCGATTTCAGTGAAATAAGTGCAAAACAGAAAATCGAAGTGATAAAGTGATATGCGCAAAGTGTTACAGTGTTGCGTCCGAGGGTTCGTCTGTTCGTGCCTGTCGTTCACCTAGTCCGGGACCTCTTGCAAGCTCCCAAGCCCAGGGGAGAAGTAATGTCGAACGACTTATGGGTTCAAGAGGCCTTGATCAACGAACAGACGTTTCCCTCTATGGTATCGGGTGTATCTTACCAAGATCTCCCCTACCATAAGACGAGAGAGACGTTTTTTCTCCTCGTCATCCGAAGGCTTTTCGCATAAGAAACCTGTCACAAGGTTTCGAAGCCCTTAAGCGAAAGTCAGTCCTTTCAGGACAGGTCCAGCGTCCTGGTTACAGCCATTAGGACAGCTCTGACCCTATGCAGTCATCGGATAACTGCTCGCCGCCTAACAAAAGTGTAACACAGACTCCGAAAGTCTTTTTTTGTAGGCAAAGTGTTGCGGTCACAGACGTTACCCTCGTCTATTACCACAACCATTTCCGTTGATCCTTAAGGGGTTGTATGGCAAAACATGCAGTATATGCTTGCCTCCCTTATGGAAGACTATTCTGCCGATTAGTCCGTTGAGTCTAGCCGTTTATCTCATCGATATCCTGGCTTTCAGCCAACCTAACGTTCCTTTGTGCTTACTGTTGACGTTGGCGTAGCTTAGTCACGTCAGTCAGGTTGTTTAGAACCACACTCGATGCGGTCTCGTGTGGTTTTTCAGCCGCATTTGGACGTTAGGCCACTGGCTGATGCTCCTGTTGACGTTCTAGACGTTCACTAACAATCGGAGTTGACTTGTTTTGACGCTGTGCGTCAACCTCCGCATTCTAGAGTTGTTTTGACTGCTCAGTCTAGGCAGTCAAAGTAGTCTCGAGTGGACGCTGAACGTCCTCACGCACCTGTTGTGGTTGACAGTTCAGTTGTTGACAGTTCACAGACTGTCAAGCAGTTACATGACGTTGCGTTCTGGTCCGCTACTAATGCACCAGTGAGAGACCCAGCTTTTATCGGACAAGGTTCCTGTAGATGAGGAAGTTGCTGTTCTCCCTCCTACTGATATTCCCTTGAGGACTCTGTCAGACGGAGAGGAGCCTTAAGCTGCTTAGCCTCCTATGGACTTTAATTAAATCATGATGATTTTTTTAAGGATCTTCGTCCGGATCTTGTAACTGCTGCTCCTCGTTTGCCTAAACGTCAGAACTTACACTAGGCCTAGCTACTTCGAAGCCGTTGTTTTTAAGCTAGTGCTCTCTCGCTCTCCTAGAGAGCGTTACGTTGGCTAGGCGACTGGTTTTTCACCAGGAGGAGTTTGGGGGATACAGCCTTTGCTTTCCCTTCTTTTAAACTGGTTTATAGAGCGAGAATCTGATATGACACGAGAGAAGTTCTCGGCTTGGGAGTTCATGCCTCTGCCCAGATAGACTTCTCAATTCTGGTAGACTCTCCCTGGCGCCTAGCCAGGAGACGCTCCAAGTTGTTTACAGGTCAACTTCTCAGCTGTTGTCGAGCCTTTGAAGTTTTGCTGTACTATTATGTCACGCATAACAAGGCTTTCAGGGATGGTAAACGGTTCCGCCTCAGTCGCTAACCCCGTCTGTTGCCACACCTGCTCCCGTAGACCCTAAATGGGCTTTGCTGCAAGACATGCAGTCCAAGCTTGCGTCCTTGATAGAGGACTTAAATGCGGAGAAGAACCTTCTGGCCAACAACCTTCCAACTGGTCGGTTGTGCGCCCTGTTGACGCTGAGGTAACCTACTCGCGTCTGCCAGTTGAGGTGGTTCCTCCACCGATGCGACCCAGTGTGGGTTGCCAGCCGCACATTGACGTTAAGCGACGCTCGGAGGTGGTTGTTGACGTTCAGGACGTTCAACAACCAGCAGAGGTGACTTGTTGTGACGCAGTGCGTCAACCTCAGCAACCCGGTAAGGTGTTGACTGCACAACCCAGACGGTCTAGACAGTTTCGGGTTGACGCTGTGCTTCCTCGCGCACCCATGGTTGTTGACAGTTCACAGACTGTGCAGCAGTTCCATGATATTGCGTCCGGCTCCGTCACGCATCCACCAGTGCGACCGGATTCAGCGAGTCAGACGTTGCCCACTCCGTTGCCGTTTCCTCATCAGTTTTGGATGAGGAACCCTCTGATGAGGACGTTGCTGAACAAGACGATCAGCCCCCAGCCCTGCTATCCATCCAGAAGATGCTGAAGAAGGAACGCTGCTCAGTCAGGCTGTGGATGAGTCTGGTAGGGACGCTGTCATCCGTGGATCAATTTGTGTCACTAGGAAGACTACACCTCCGTCCTCTTCTATACCATCTAGCTTTTCACTGGAAAAAGGACAAGACGCTAGAAGCGGTCTCGATCCCGGTTTCCGAAAAGATAAAGTCTTGTCTGACTTGGTGAAAGGACTATATCAACCTAAGAGAGGGTCTTCCCCTGACTGTTCAGACTCCCAACCACGTTCTCTTCTCGGACGCATCGGACGTAGGCTGGGGTGCGACATTAGACGGTCGGGAATGCTCGGGAATATGGAACTCGAGTCAAAGGACAATGCATTTCAACTGCTAGGAGCTACTGGCAGTACGTCTGGCCTGGAAAAGCTTCAGGTCTCTCCTTCAAGGCAAAGTGGTGGAGGTGAACTCGGACAACACCACGGCTTTGGCGTACATCTCCAAGCAAGGAGGGACCTACTCTCTGACGTTGTACGAGATCGCAAGGGACCTCCTCACCTGGTCAAAAGGTCTAGACATATCACTAGTAACGAGGTTCATCCAAGGCAACTTGAATGTCATGGCAGATTGTCTCAGTCGGAAGGGACAAATAATTCCAACATAATGGACCCTCCACAAGGATGTATGCAAGAGACTTTGGGCCACCTGGGGCCAGCCAACCATAGATCTCTTCGCAACCTCGATGACCAAGAGGCTCCCAATATTTTGCTCACCAATCCCGGACCCAGCAGCAGTTCATATAGATGCCTTTCTCCTAGATTGGTCACATTCCCTCCGTTCAAGATTGTCAACAAGGTACTGCAGAAGTTCGCCTCTCACGAAGGGACAAGGTTGACGCTAGTTGCTTCCCTCTGGCCCGCGAGAGAATGGTTCACCGAGGTACTTCGATGGCTAGTAGACGTTCCCAGAACACTTCCCCTAAGGGTGGACCTTCTACGTCAGCCACACGTAAAGAAGGTACACCAAGGCCTCCACGCTCTTCGTCTGACTGCCTTCAGACTATCGAAAGACTCTCGAGAGCTAGAGGCTTTTCGAAGGAGGCAGCCAGAGCGATTGCTAGAGCAAGGAGAACATCCACCCTTAGAGTCTACCAATCGAAGTGGGAAATCTTCCGAAACTGGTGCAAGTCAGTATCCGTATCCTCGACCAGTACCTCTGTAACTCAAATAGCTGACTTCCTCTTATATCTGAGGAAAGAACGATCTCTTTCAGCTCCCACTATCAAGGGTTACAGAAGCATGTTGGCATCAGTCTTCCGTCACAGAGGCTTAGATCTTTCCAACAATAAAGATCTACAGGACCTCCTTAAGTCTTTTGAGACCACGAAGGAGCGTCGTTTGGTTACACCTGGTTGGAATTTAGACGTGGTACTAAGATTCCTTATGTCAGACAGGTTCGAACCGCTACAATCAGCCTCCCTGAAAGATCTCACCTTAAAGACACTTTTCCTGGTATGCTTAGCCACAGCTAAAAGAGTTAATGAGATTCATGCCTTCAGCAAGAACATCGGATTCTCATCCGAAACGGCTACATGTTCTACAACTTGGTTTTCTAGCCAAAAACGAGCTGCCTTCTCGGCCTTGGCCAATATCGTTCGATATTCCAAACTTATCGTATGGTTGGAAATGAACTAGAAAGAGTCTTATGCCCTGTAAGAGCTCTTAAGTTCTATTTAAAACGAACTAAATCTTTACGAGGCCCGTCTGAAGCTTTATGGTGTTCAGTTAAGAAACCATCTTTGCCTATGTCAAAGAATGCTTTATCCTATTTTATCAGACTGTTAATACGAGAAGCTCATTCCCATTTGAATGAGGAAGACCAAGCTTTGCTGAAGGTAAGGACACACGAAGTTAGAGCTGTCGCAACTTCCGTGGCCTTTAAACAAAATAGATCTCTGCAAAGTATAATCGACGCAACCTATTGGAAAAGCAAGTCAGTGTTCGCGTCTTTTTATCTTAAGAATGTCCAGTCTCTTTACGAGAACTGCTACACTCTGGGACCATTCGTAGCAACGAGTGCAGTAGTGGGTGAGGGCTCAACCACTACAATTCCCTAATTCCATAACCTTTTTAATCTTTCTCTTGAAATGTTTTATTATTGTTTTTGGGTTGTCCGGAAGGCTAAGAAGCCTTTCGCATCCTACTTGATTTGGCGGGTGGTCAAAGTCATTTCTTGAGAAGCGCCTAGATTAGAGGTTTTGATGAGGTCCTGTTGTATGGGTTGCAACCCTTGATACTTCAGCTCCTAGGGGTCGCTCAGCATCCTAAGAGGATCGCAAGGCTCCGTAAGGAAGACGTACTTAAAAAGGCAGAGTAATTGTTCAAGTCGACTTCCTTACCAGGTACTTATTTATTTTAAGTTTGTTATTTTGATAACTGCTAAAATGAAATAAAAAATCCTTAGCTCATAATAATGTAAACATTTATTGCTGGTCTCTACCCACCCCCCTGGGTGTGAATCAGCTTATATAATCACCGGCTAAGTTGAATATTGAAAAATGTTATTTTTATAATAAAATAAATTTTTGAATATACTTACCCGGTGATTATATATTAAAGGACCCTCCCTTCCTCCCCAATAGAGACGCAGTGGACCGAGGAGAAAATTGAGTTCTTTGTTTACATTGAGTACTGAGTACCTGCACGACAGATGGCGCTGTTGAAGTACACCCCCTACCTGCATAGCGATCGCTGGCGGATTTTTAACGTAGAGTTTTCTGTCGAGCAACAGAGTTGCAGCTTATATAATCACCGGGTAAGTATATTCAAAAATTTATTTTATTATAAAAATAACATATTTTCTTTTTATAACCCCTTCTCCCCTCTTCAACATATCTTCCTAATTATTGCTTTCCCAGAATTTAAATAATCACCTAATTACTGTGCAAGAAGGTGAGAACTGCAGGATTACATTATATTGGAGTAAATGGAGAGCGTGGTGTTCTATACTATTACCCCACTTGAGCACACTATTCTATCTGATTTCTCTTCCTATTGTTTTGTTAAAGTTTTAATAGTTTATATAGGAAATATTTATTTAGGTGGTGTTGTTCTTAAAATATTTTATTTTTCCTGGTTTCCTTTCCTCACTATTCTATTTTCCATGTTGGAGCCCTTGGGCTTATAGCATCCTGATTTTACAACTAGGGGTGTAGCTTAGCAAGTAATAATAATGTGATGCGGTTATTCCTGAAATGAAAGTAAAGTTTACATACACACCAGTTTAAAGGCTGTTTTCCTTACCAGTCTGAATTCCTAGGTAGATCCAGTGGCAACACTGCTGGTAGCACTTACCATCACTTTTGAGTTTGGCTATCGTAGAGTACAGACGTGATCTCTGGCACTGCACTCAAGTCAGAAATTCAGTCCTGAAATTCCTAATTGGTCTAGTTTTTCTCTCAGATTGTGTGATTGGATTGCAGTTTATGATGTTAGTTTCTTGGTGAGACATGTGACTGTATCACTGAAAACCTGGTAAGGGCTGTGGTTGGTATATGATCAAGTCTGAAGTCAACCCCCTTGAACCTTGTAGCTGTTGCAGAGGGCATTCTTTCCTACAGGAATCTCCTTGTCCTGAGTATAGGGAGTGGCCTCTGGTGCAATGGGGTGAGTTTGCCAAGAAGAGGAAGAAGTCGAAGAGGGATTCTTTGAAGTCTTTTCTTGGTGTGCCAGAACTGGTGGCTAAGAAGCTCTCAGGTTCCTTTATCCCTTTTTATAGTTTTAAGGCTGCTGCATGCTCTACTTCTCCCTCCAAGGCGGTGTCTGTCGGAGGAGGGTAGAAGGAGGAAATTGTTTGATTGATTTGAGGTTTTCTGGCATCTTGACATCTAAGCTCATTGATTCCGAGAAGAAGTAGACCCCTGCTCTTCCCTCAGGGAGTTCTTTGACCATGACAGGAGTACTGCCTATCTTTAGGGAAAGTAATACCCCCTTATCTCTTGCCCAAAGTTCTCTTGCTGACATTTCTATTGATGATCATAACAAGGACCTAGACCTTGGTATTGATGGTGCCCCGTCGGCGGAGAAACTTCAGGAAGTTTTAGCTGCTGCTAGGCTGCAGAAGTCTTTCTGCATTGCTGCTGTTTCAATCTTGCCTGCAGACTGCAGAGGAGACTGGGTGGATGTGTCTGCTATTGTGATTGCAGATGAGCACTACTGGTTGCTGAGGGTCGGTCTGCTGCAAAATCCTTGGCCTCGGTGAAGAAGTGTTGTCGCTATCTGTCACCTGTTTTGTCTTTAACAGGACCTTCTTCTTCCCTGCTTAGGAGCACCAAAGCACAAGATGACTAAGTTTGATAAGTCTCATGAGATGTCTCCAGGTTCCTCTGTATGGTTTCGTGGGAGGAGCAGCGTTGAACTAAAACTTTACCCCAGGCGAAGTGGTGAGATACGACGTCCTAGGGCTAAGGCCCTTGCCTCAAGTTGTAAGTCCTGCCAGGGATTTTTTACGGGGGTTACTGGTATGGATGACATACTGTACTATGCTCTAGTCTCTCTCCTGCTCGGTGACACTTCGATATCTTCATGTGCAGTAAAACCCAGAGGATTAAAGAAAGCTTCTCCTAAGACCTTTGGTGCTGATCGTGCCTTGCATGAGCTTCAGTATAAATGCCTTCTCTGTGCATACGCACAAAGAATGCTTATTGTTGGAGACCTGCATTGATTTCGGAGGATTCACCTCCTTGAACAGATAAGGCACATTAGGACTACTGGAAAGAAAATCGTCGAGAACGATCACTAATGCATCAGAGGTCTCTGAAGAATCTACAATCTGGATGTTCATGAGCTGCTCCATGATCACTTCTCAAACTTGGAAAAGGATTGGATTGTGAGTCCCCACATTCACAAACACCAAGCTCATCACTGGGCTTTCTTCTGTGGACAGCGCCTTCCCTGGGGGATACATTCCTCCCACAATACCACTGTTGGGGTATGCCTGAAGCTCAAGTGACAGAGTTGGGAGGGCCATCGGGCCAAACCCTGGACGGTCACAGTCCCTCGGGCAGGTTATATTATCCCATTCATCAGCTTTACCCCTCACCTGATTCGTCATCCAGTGAGATCAACGTCCTTCGAGAAGGAATTAATGAAGTTCATTGCCCTTTGGGCAGAAGTCAAAACTATATTCGAGAAGAGTGCTCTCCAAATAATCATCGATGGATCTTCAGGCTTCTTCAGTAAACTCTTTCATATAGAGAAGGCGTCTGGAGGCTGGAAACCAGTCATAGACCTTTCGACCTGGACTGAATTTGTTTTTGAAATTCTGTTTAAGATGGAGACTGCAGACAGGCTGTCAGTCAAGCCAGGGGGCTTTATGATCAATTTGGATCTAAAAGACGCATACTTCCAGATCTCAATCCATCCGTCATCAAGGAAGTATCGGAGATTTTTTATGCACGAAAAGATATACCAGTCCTGGGTGCTGTGCTTCGGCCTGTCAACAGCCCTGTAGGTGTCCACGAGTGTGTTTCCTTTGGTTTTAACCTGGGCCAATGCCAACAACATTCATCTCCTTCGTTATCTAGGTGACAGATTGATTCTAGCAGACTTGTTGGGGACCCTTTTCCTTCACTAAGACAGGCTTCTGAAATTTTGTCTCAAAATGGGGGTCATGGTAAAGGTCAAAAAGTCCTCTCTGCAACCATCTCAAAACCTGGTATATCTAGGTATGCAGATAAACACTTTTCTATGAAAAGTGTTACCTACTAGGGAACCTGACATCCTTGGAACGTCTGGTCCCCAGCGGTTGCCTATGTATTAGGTCACTTCTTTGGTAGCTAAAGACCTTCTGGTCTCAGAGCAGGGACCTTCTGGAATTGCTTATTCTGGTAGGATCAGAGCAGAAGAAAGACTTGATTTGGTGGATCCTAGATTCCAACCTTTTCAAAGTGGTAGATCTTCTTTTTCCATCTCAAGAATTGATACTCTTCATGGATGCATCAAATGAAAGGTGGTGGGTCCCCTGTTACAGCACATTGCATCTGGTCTGTGGTCTGATTTCAATCGGCAGTGTCACATAAACCTTGAATTAACACATGCTTGTCCCGCTATCACTTTCCCCTGAAATCAAGTGAGCTCAGCTACCAGTTTAGTGTGTGAGCGTGTGGGTTGGTCTATCCCTGCTACATTCGCTAACTAGCAGAAGGTCATTGATACCTCGCGCTAATCATTTCTCCTATGTAAAGAACTCAGGTTTGTATTGTTATGAAAAATACAATTGTTCCGTAACCGAAATACAAACCACGCTATTTACATTGGGTTTACCTTTTAGCGTAGCTGAAATGGCGAGCCATTAGAATTTAACGAGGGTGTAATACCCCCGAGCTAGTTAGCGGGGGGGTAGGGGAGTGGTAGCTAGCTACCCCTCCCCCCCCTCACACACAGGTGAATGCTCCACTTTCACTTTTGGCTCGGACATGGACAGACGTCTCTGTCTTTGTCCTCGCTTGGCAGCCATTGTTGTTTTGTCTTTACTTAATCACTTACTTTTCTTTTACTCAATATAGGCTATATGTAAACATTTTTCTCATGTTTATGTATATATTTGAGTATAGAAATCAGTAAGTTTCCTTTTCAGAGTTTGTGCTTGTGTGTGTAGTATACGATATCTCCGTGGAGCCCTCGGCAGTTTAGGCCACCATGGTGTTATTTTATGGGTCGCGATCGAGTTTGACTTCGGTCTTTCTCTCTCTCTCTCTTGAGGTCGTTCACCCTTTTACTACGTTACTACGCCTTTTGTAGCTTCCTTCCCGTGTGGGGGGTTGCTACGCCGTACGTTTTGTCTCAATTAGTTTATGAATCTAATTGTATTTGTTGATTTTCAGCTTTGTAGAACGATTACTTTCGGGGTTTTCGTTCTTTCTTTAGTGTTCATTTTTGAATTACATAATTACATAGTTACATAATTATAATTGTTATAAATTCTGTGTTGGTTACAGCTCTCCTTCCGTGAGTGTAAGTGGTTGTGAGGCACGTGCCTGTTGTGTAATTCTTGTGTTCCTTTCCCTCGGGATTCCTCTTCGGAGCCTTCTCGGGGGAATGAATGTGTACTAATGATTTTTGTTTTATTTTTTTACAGTTACCGATCTAGTTCGTTTCTGTAATATGGCAACGGTGTGAGCTGTCTTGTTGAGGCCTGGGGATTCGGCTGTTGCTGCCTCCCCTATGGATTTTCGTCAGGGGCGTGTCTCCTTCTTCTGGAAGTACTCCCGTGACGATTGACAGCTCTCCAGTTCATTTTAGAACTCTCAGGAGGCTTGCCTCCTTGGGTGGGTAACTTTCCTTCCGAGGGAAGTTTTTCCTGTCCAGGCTTGAGTTTTTCCCCTTTTGGGGGGTTCTTCTCTTGCCTTTTTTTCGTGCGACTATGCTCTTGGTGCTGAGCGGTCGCACCTGCAGTTCAATTGCAGGAGCCCCTCTTCGGAGGATTGCTCCTTTTAGGTCACTGGCTGACCAGTCTCTTCTACGAAGTGTTTCTCTTTCGTTCGCGAGAGAGTACATTCATAGAGACTCCTCTTCGGAGGATTCTTCTGCTGTTGTTGCTGTTGGCCTCCTTTGCCGTAAGGCTCACCGTCCGCCTCGTCGTAAGGGCCTCCCATCTCCCTATAAGGGTGCTAAGAGGCGCCTTTTTGAATCTCCGTTTGCAGCCTACAACTCCTTCTTCTTGATCTTCCGCCCCTGGTGCAGATGGACAGCAGCCTGACCTCGTCTTCCGACGGGCAACGGTCTTTCCGACGGACAACGGTCTTCCGACGGACATCAGTCTCCCGACGGACAACGATCCCTTCGGGGTAAAGGGTTGCCTCCCACGGGGGTTCTTCCCTTGCGTGTCAGGGTTCCCCTGCGTGTCCTTCTGCTGTGTTCTCTCCTGCTCAGTGTTAGCGCACAGGCGCTCTCCTGCTCATCAGCACTTTCCTGATCGCTAGCGCTCTCCTGTTCGCCAGCGCTCTCCTGTTCGTCAGCGCTCTCATGATGATCATCTCTGCTGTTCCTGTTGGTTCCTGTTACGCGCCCTGTGCGCTCACGTTCGCCCTCGCGATCTAAAACTTCGGTTCAGGTCTTGGACAAGGACTCTTCTTCTACGCACAGGCTTCCACGCGTTGCCTTCTGCTTGCCAGCGATCACCAGCTCGCCAGCGACCATAGACGCGCCAACGTTCACCTACTCGTCAGCGATCTCCTACGCGTCAACGATCGCCATCGATCTGCCACGCGTGTCAGTTCCCCTGGGCACCATCAGTAGCGATCTAGCGCTCGCCTGCTGTGGACCACGATCTCCGGTAGCTGAGTCTTGCCGTAGATCTTCCTCCTGCTCGCCAGCGCTCACCTTTACTTCTGTCCTTCTGTGCGCCAGCTTTCTTCAATCGCCAGCGCACATCTGCGCGCCCTTTTTTGCCACGCACCAATGGGCGCCAACGGTTTTCTGACCGTCTAGGATCGCCTGATTAACAGCTTGCTTCAGCGCTCACCTTCCTGATGCACCTGCGCGCCTTCTGTTAGCGCGATGCGCGCTAACCATCACTAGTCTCTCTCGCGTTGGCAATCGCCTACTCGCCCGCGCGATTCTTCACCTGCGCGCTAGCGTTTTGTTAACGCACCACCGCTCGTCAACGCGCCGTCGCTTGTCGACGCGCCATCGCTTGCCGACGCGCCATCGCTTGCCAACGCGCCTTCACTCTCCTACGGGCTATCGTTCGCCATCGCTCGTCAACGCGCCATCGGCCGCCTACGAGTCATCGGTCTCCCGACCGCCTGCGCTCACCCGCGCGCCCACGTGCCCGCGCGACCGCACGCCCACGCTCATGCACGACCGCGCACATGCTCTCCAATGTTCGCCCGCGCGCGAACCAACGGTATTCCATCGCACGGACGGACGGTGTTCCGTCGCGCGGACCGACGGTGTTCCGTCGCGCGGACCGACGGTTTTCAATCGCTCGAACCTACAGTGTTTCTTCGCACGAACGTCGGCTTAATTCTTGCAGTATCCATTGCTCGGCTATGGGTTATCGCTCGCCGACCGCCAGCTCTCGCACTTCCTACCACGCTCGCCCTCCTTCTGCGCTCCTTCTCTCACCTTCGTTTGCGTTCCTGCGTGACCGCGCATGGGCGCTTCCACGTTCGCCCACGCGCAAACCATTGATTTACCATCGCGCGAGCGCCAGGGCGATTGCGACCGCGATTCCCGTTGGGGTTTCGCAGCATGGCCAGCCTGGCGAGTCTTCTGGAGCGTATTTCCAGAACACGGCCTCACCCCGTAAACGCAGAGCATGGCACATGCAAGAGCAGGAAGAATCTTCAGGGAGGTCTGGGCAACATTCTTCTTTCCAGAACCTGGGTTAGCCCTTCCCCGTCATTCCCTGGAGGGGTTTTGCCAGGGGGCTTTCCGTTCGAGATTTCTCCTTCGGCCAAGGGGTGACTGGTTTCCCCCTTCCTCTTCTCCATCTCGTGAAAAGGGCTTACCAGGTCCTTTCCCTCCTCGGTTGCGACCAGAGGTTTTGTTCAAGGAAGCTACAGAAAGGTCATGGGTACTTTCCTCCTCTCGGGCTCAAGCACCTTGGCGTGTCGTCGTTAAGTTTCGGACTTGCGGGCAAGCTCGATGTTGGACCATCTGGACGCAATGACCGAGGGCTTCCTTTCGGGTGTCTCATCCGTGGATGTCGACAACCTCAGACACCCTTCCATCCTTGAGAAGAGTTTGTTTGTGCCCAAGGACAGAGACATAGACAGCAGTTGTGCGGAGGAAGTCGACTTCCGTTTTCACTCCTCCAAGGCGCTTTCTTGCAGACCCTGCAGGGCTCCAGCGCCTCTTTCTTTCAGCCACGTCGGCCTAAGTTATCGGACCGGCTACGACAACTGAGACAAGGTGTCCAATAGCAGTTCCCTCCTGTCAGGAACAGGTGGCACGGGAGGCTCTCCCTGGGGGGCATAGTCCTAGAAGGAGCGGCAGAGTTCACGAACTCTAGGATTGGCACCCCCCCTTGCAGGTTTCACGCTGGGAGGATGCCTAAGGTTACTCATCCGGATGACAGCTTCCCGATGCCCATTCCTGCACGATCTCTGTGATCAGCCAAGGATGTCGCGCCTGCCGTCTCTGTCAGCAAATTCAGTGTCTCTGAACCTCTATGCCATAGGGTCGGCAAGAGTTTGCCCGTTTGGGCAGAATGATCCATGCCTTAGGAGAAGGTCCTCCATAGGATCGTCAACGGCTTCATCCCCCGGCTTCTTCGGTCGATCCTTTCTTCTAAGGAAGTATCTGAGATGGGAGTTCCGTAGTCGACCTCTCAGCTCTGATCAAGTTTGTCGAACAAACTTCGTCCAGCGTGGAACAGCAAAATCGATCAGACTGGTAACGAGGCGACAGGACTCCTTAAGCCCTGGATCGGAAGGACGGGTACTTTCAGTTTCCATTCCATCCATCTTCCAGGAAGCTCGTGGAATTCAGCCTAGACTACAGGTATTCCTGCTTAAGATGCAGTGTGGCGATCCCGCCGTGGCATCGCAGGTTTTTCCCCAGAGAACTCTCCCTGCTTTCCTCATGGCCGCTCAGGCGCAGGCTTCCGCCTCCTTCGCCTTTTGGAGGTCTGGTCAACTCCGGTAGGCTCGGGTTCGACCTTCTTCAGCGCCGGGACAAGCTTCCGGATGCTTACCATGAGTGTGGGTTCATGGTATTTTGCTAGGAGCCTTCTCTTCTTCTGCCTCAACATCTGGAGTATCTAGCCATGATATTGAGTCAACGGCCTTACCACGTTGGAAACCCCGCTTCTCGTCCGTCCAGCGAGGTTAAGCAACGTCGGGTCTGGTCGGTACTTGGATGGGTGTCCGCCTGGGGATGCCAGATTCTGTTGCCGCCTCCTCCGAGCCTTCCCTTTAGTTGACTGTGGCAAGGCGGAGGAGAGTCGTAGTACCTGTTCTCAGTCAAGCAGAGCTTGCAGCCCTACCTTGGAACGTTTCCTAGTTCTCTTTTCCTTATTGATCCGTCTAAAGTTCCGAACGGTCGCCTCAGGACAAGTTCCCTGTGGGGCGGCCCAAGTTCCGGTGGTTTCAAAGCAACGATTAACCGGACTTTCTGGCCCCTATGGGACCAGCGGAACGATTAGACCTGCAATGGGTGTTGACCTATGGAACCTCTTGATGGGAGTGGATATTCTCGTCCTTTCCCCACATTTTTTATGCTGTTCTCGGACTCGTCAAAGGAAGGGGGGGGGGGGGGGGGGGCATGTTCCGGTTCAGGCCTATGGTCAGGACCTGAAGGATACCTCTCCATCATTCAGGCAGGCTTAGGGGCCGTAGTCTGGCCCCTCTACAGATCCTACAGCTCCTGCCGAGTCGCTCCGTGCGCGTCAACTTCATGGTACTGGCGTGTTCTAACCAACAGGAGACGCATTTTCTACCTTCGCATCTTGCAGTAGAGATACTGAGATGATTTGAGATCCTCTCAATACCACCATCGGCTCTCTCATTCCGGGCAGAGGAATGTTTTCTCCGACTATCCGAGCAGAGCCTCGTAGAGAGAGTGTACCTGGGGGTCTTTGGCCTTGAGTAACCAGCAAGTCCTGGCCTGGGGGACCTGATCGCGACTGCTTGGAACCTCAATTGTCCGCTGTTCTTCTCCCCAGTCTCAGACCCTGAGACTCTGGCAAGATGCATTCCGGTGATGGTGGGACAACATCGACGCCTGCGTCTTCCCTCCTTTGTTGTCTGTTGAAAATGGGTCTCAACAAGACCAGGTTGTCTGTCAACCTTTCAATGGCCCTGAGAGCTCCACTGGGACTATACGCAGAACGGTTTCCAAACCCTCTGCTTCCCCTGACGTAACTCCCGGGAGAGCTTCTCCCACGGCACAGGCTTCTCGAACAACCACACTGCAACATCTTTCACGAGCCGGGGCGTCGCTTCGGCTTCATGCCTGGAGACACTACGCCTCCTCCTCAAGAAGAGACAACCCGCTACAGTCGCGGGACGGAGGTCGCGTCATCTGCGATAGTCATCCGCAGGGGTCTTCTAGGCGAAGTGGAGAGTCTTCGGTGGTTGGTGTCGTGGGAGATATACCTCTTCCCTTGAGGCCTCTTCTCCAGCAATAACGAACTTATTGCCTTTCGGCGGGGGGAAACTCCTTTCCGCTCTCGGCAATGAAGCCTGTCGCTCAGCCTTCATGCTTAAAGGAATAACTTTTTCCTTCACGCTGGACCTTTCCTCGCTCATGCGAAGCTGCGAACGTCCCTGCCCTAGTCGGAGTGAGACCTCCAACATGGAGCATGGCTTGGATTTTTTAGTCCCTTAAGAGATCTTCTCAAGACCCTTTACGTCAGGCCTCTGATCGTATTCCGTCTTGGGTCTCCTGCTCACTCTGGCCGCGGCCAGTGTGTAAGCAATCTTCTTGGTCTCTTACGACTCCGCCCTTTCTAAGGAATGGGGGAAGGCAACATTCAGGTTCGCTCCTGAGTTGTTGGCTAGACTCAGAATCTTGGGGTCCCGGCCTTCGGTCCAATTCCTTCAAGATTTCGAGTCACCATTCTATATCTGATGTCCCAAAACCTTCTTCTCCTTGCCAGTAAAGGAATCGAGAGGTTAGCTTTGGGAACAGCTGCAGTTTGTCCTCACGTGCAGCCGGGTTGGGAGCACAAGAAGGACACGGGGGAAAGTCACCAGTATACCTCTTCAGCTCGGACTCAAGGACATTCATCTCTACCTGAATCCAGACACTCCCCCGTCACGTCGCCCTACAACACGATGTCGGATACATCTCAACGTCCCTCGCCTTCGAGTAATACTACTCTGTGACGCAGGTGCTATAAGCTGGAGTCTGGAAGCCTCTAATGACCTTCACAGCCCGCTTCCTGCAGGGCGTGACCCACAGGAGTTTCGATACGTTTCTATCGCTCTGTGGTGGCTACACAACAGCTGGTCTAACCTCAGGCTCCTTTTTGGACAGGTAGCAGAAGGTTGAGGGCATTGTTATCAGGTTTTAGTCTGCATGAACGAAAGAAGTATGTCTGGCCCTTACTTCTTTCTTAATTTTCCCCTCTACTGGGAAGCAGCATCCTGGTCTCTGCATAGCTGACCTCGAACCTCTGCAGGTAAACCATGGTTCCTTGTGTTCCGAGTATTGAGTCAATACTGTCGCGTCCCCCATACCCTAACGAGGTGGTATTGGGAACGTCCTAACCCAGAGTTCCTTCTGGAACTCCAGGTCAACTGCCTAGGACGGGTCACACTTCTTCCTTCACACACAAGCTTATGTAGGCCACACGGTTCCTTGCGGAGGAAGGAACTTGTGAGGTGCAGGGACTCCTTTTCTCGAGTGCGACTCACTCGGATTCTGAGTCCCCGGGTAAAGCCAAAGCCAGTATGGCTGGGGACTTTCCATCCTTCCTAAGGGGTAAGTCACCCAATGTAAATAGCGTGGTTTGTATTTCGGTTACGGAACAAATGACAAATTCGAAGATAATTTGTATTTTTCCTAACCATACAAACCTTAGCTATTTACATATATTTGCCCGCCAGCCCTGTCCCCCAAGACAAGTCCTACCTCTAAGTGAAAGTGGAGCATTCACCTGTGTGTGAGGGGGGGAGGGGTAGGTAGCTACCACTCCCCTACCCCCCCGCTAACTAGCTCGGGGGTATTACACCCTCGTTGAATTCTAATGGCTCGCCATTTCAGCTACGCTAAAAGGTAAACCCAACGTAAATAGCGTGGTTTGTATTTCGGTTACGGAACAATTGTATTTTTCATAACAATACAAACCTGAGTTCTTTACATAGGAGAAATGATTAGCGCGAGGTATCAATGACCTTCTGCTAGTTAGTGGAGGTAGCAGGGATAGACCAACCCTCACGCTCACACACTAAATTGGTAGCTGAGCTCACTTTTGATTTCAGGGGAAAGTGATAGCGGGACAAGCATGTGTTAATTCAAGGTTTATGTGACACTGCCGATTGAAATCAGACTAAAGACCAGATGCAATGTGCTGTAACAGGGGACCCACCACCTTTCATTTGATGCATCCATGAAGAGTATCAATTCTTGAGATGGAAAAAGAAGATCTACCACTTTGAAAAGGTTGGAATCTAGGATCCACCAATTCAAGTCTTTCTTCTGCTCTGATCCTACCAGAATAAGCAATTCCAGAAGGTCCCTGCTCTAAAAAGTAAACCCAATGTAAATAGCTAAGGTTTGTATGGTTAGGAAAAATACAAATTATCTTCGAATTTGTCATATTACTTCCAAATTAATCATATTGATTAAAAATTTGTCATATTTTGGTAAACAACTGTACCTAAGAAATATTCTCATTCTTCCACAATGTGCAGTGAGAATCTGGATCTAGTAAGATACAGTATACTGTTTCCTAAATTTTGACTAATAAATTTCCTTTTGCAGAATGGATGTAACATGGTTTAGTTATACAAATAGTTGATTTGAAAGAAAAATGAAGCCAAAGAGAAGAAGAAGAAATTCTCCTGATAAAGAGGTAGGTCTTTTATATTTGTTGATTATAATTAATATTTGTTAGTAGTTCCTACACAAATACAAACCTGTAAAAGTTATAACAAGTAGTAAACAACTGGTAGATAGTTTACCGTTCAGTAGCGGGGAGGCAACCTCCCGCCTGTTAGCTCACTGTTAACTCACTCAGATTTCAACCGTTGGAGAAAAATGATGTTTCTCTCTGACTGGAATATTGGCAGAATTTTTCTGTCTTTTTTTTGTTTCGCTTCCAGCATGTGTTATATGACTGCATATTCATCATACCTCCGACAGTGCAGACGTGTCCTGGAGTACTGCCAGAGACCTGTGGTACTTTTATGAGCAGTATTGATGTAGATCCTCATAGCTTATGCCAGTCCTGCAGAGGCCATGTGTACACCTAGGCTTCCCCTTGTGATGAGTTTTTGGGAGTGACCATCCTCCCAGTGGGAGGAAGGAGAAGGAAACTAAGAGGGATTCTCCTTTTTCTATCTCTGGGACTCTTTCATTTGACTCTTCTCTAGTGCCCTCCTCTGGGGGACCTTCGGAATTGCAGAAAGCTCTTGACTTAGCGGCTGAGCTGAAAAGGATGAAGGAGAAGAATGCCTTCAAAGTCATGTGAAACTCTTCTGGCATCTACAGTTGACTTTTCCTGTTGAAGAAGTTAACTAGGGGTAACAGACCGGGCATCGACCTCACTCCATTGAACGAGTTTGTTCTTCTGACACCATTCAAAATGGAGGTGGCAAGTACTGTACGATCTGCCATCAGAAAATAAGCCCTCGTGTTAACTTTGTCTACGGGGTTTTAGTGTACCAATTCAAACCCCTGTGCTTCAGACCGTACCGCTCCCCAAAGTGTTCACGCTCATCTCTATTTTGGCCCACCTGGATGGGGTTCACGTCTGGAGTTATTTTGATATGTTGATCCTTTCTCTGGGAGGTAGTTGTCCCAAGATCGAGAGACTTTCTTCCTTTTGGCATGATCTGGGAATTTGGATCAATCGGGGAAATTCCAATTTCACACCTAAACAGAGAATGGAGTATTGTACCTGGGTATACTGATACACATGTCTGTAGTGAGAGTTATTCATTTGGATGATCATATCAGCAGACTCAGGGTGACAGTGCACCCATTCTTGCAAAATCAAGAACTTCTGGCTTGACAGGAGCAATGGCATCTTAGATATCTTTCATTGTTGGAGAAGCTCATCCCACGTGGGTGCTTTCACTATCGATCGCTCTGGGAGTGTCAGAAAAGTCACTAGTTAGAATCCAGAGATCTCTCTTACCCTGAAGTTCTTGTGGAACAAGAAGTACAGGATAACCTAGCCTGGTGGCTGAATGACAGAAACCTCACCAAGGGAGATGCACTCAACTCCTCACCACCAGAAATACTGCTGTTCATAGATGGATATAAGGAGAGGTAGGGCCCACACCAGAGGAACCAGACTGCTTTGGGGACAAGTCCACTGAAGAAAATAACTTGCATATCAACTTTTTTAAATGAAAGCAGTGTTACTAGCATTGCAAGCTTTCCAATAGAGTTTGATAGGGCACTTGTTAGAACTGATGAGCAATAACATTACTGATGTGGCTGTGTTAATAAGTCTACTGTTTTACAGATCCTTTGCAAGTTGGCAAAGCAGGTGCACACCTGAGGAGCCAAGAATCTGGTAGAGCTGTCAGTTGTCATTGTAAGTAAGAGGAATGTTCTAGCAGACACGCTTAGTCACCAGGGGCATGATTTAGGGTCGAAGTTGTCCCTACATCCTTGCATAGTGGATGGTATTTTGCTTTTCATGGTTCACCTTTTAGTGACCTCTTTGCGAGTCTGTTAAACAAGAAACGTCCAGTATTCTGCTTTCTTCCAGTTCCAGACCTGTTTGCAGTGTTTGAGGACACTTGCCAATGGTTCTGGGATAATCTGGATGCATAAACCTTTTCACTCTTCTGGCTCCCAACTGGCCACTTGCCCAATGGTATATGGATCTACTGATACTCCTCATCAGGGTACCAAGAGAACTACCCATCTTCTGCGATTGATGTTGTAGAGGGGATTCTTCTCCGGTCAAAGTCTTTATGCAATGGATTTTGAATATCCTCCTCTCATTTTGTCAGTCTCTTTGGTAAAAGGGTATTGCTAAGCCATTTGCCAGGTTTCAGATTGAAGAGCTCAGATCTTTTCTCTTCATATGAATTATTTAGGTTCATGAGGAGCTGTGAATATTCTCACCCTCCCCAGGAACTCAAGCCACAAAATGGGATGTCATTCAAGTCCTCAGGTCTCTCAAGTAGGTGAGCTGTTTGGCATTTTGTATGTCACAAGTTTTTTTGAAGCATGGAAGAAGGTCTCTTTCATCTTTGTTCCAGAGTTCATGCCCATGACCCAGAACCAACCTGCTTATGAATCCAGATTAGAGTCCTTCTACATCTCTTCTCTACAAGAACCTATTAGTGAGATCAGGATGACTTGCTTCTCTGTCCTGTGAGGGAAAACTAGAGACTTTCTCAACACCACAATTTCCAGGAATAATGTGTCAATAATGGAGGACTTTAAGGCAGGAGTCTGGAAACGCCAGGCACATTTTACCACACACTACCTTTGGGAGTATACCACCAGTTTTGTGGTTACCTATGCCCTTGGTATGGTACTACTGTAGTTGCTAAACTGGGCATTTAGTGAACCCATCTCCTGGTACCAGAAGGATTTTGTCCAAGATTGTGGTTGTGATGTTAATCTAAAATAAGAGGTAAGTATTACTGGTCTTTCCCTCTTTTATTTCTTCTCCTCCCTTAGGGTGCAGCAGTTGTACCATTATGTGCAGGTAAGCCTTCTGATCAAATAAGTTTTCATTACAGACAAGTGTTGTTAAGAAGAAGAGTATCTTCCCCATCCTCCCAGACAAGGGGGATGATGTATGAAATGTATGCAAGCCCATGTCTCATATTCAGACACCATTTCCGCTACACTGATGTATGTATGTTCTTCCACGATCATCAGGCAGTCATGAGGTAGGGACCTAGCCTAACACCTGTGACATGTTCATGCCCATGTCATTAGGAGGTTGCCAGGAGTCATCACTTTACACCTTTACAGGAGCAAGTGGAATGATAATTCCTGGTACAGTGAACCAGCCAGTTTTGGTTCTAGCAACTTAATCACTCCTAAGGGTCATTCTCCTATTATAGGACAATGATTTTTATTTTTGTAGGAACCAATCACAAATTTTTTAAAGTAATTTTTATTATTCAAACCTAAGCCCTTTAAGTTACAATTTCACCTCAACCAACTTCCAAGTCCTTGGGCTAGGGTCAAGAGTGGGAGGCTTGCTGACTGTCAGGTGTGGGGCTTACCCTCCACTTGTGAGCAACTACAATCACCGTCAAAAATTTGAATGCCAATACAGTTTCGCCAAAATTGTATTCCTTTAAAAGGAATCGGTTTTATGTGGATACAAGAAATACAAATTTCTTTAAAATTACAGTAGTGATAATTTTGCAGAAATCCTGTTTCATAATTGTACCTAAACTAGAAAAATTGTTGAAAAGGTGTGGTATGTAAAGAAATGTTTAAAACAGGTACTATTATTTTATGATGTAAACAAATTCTTGATATAACTAGAGTACAGTGATATGATTTAGCAATGATGCAATCACACTTACTATAAAGATATACTGTACTGAGAATGTTATAGAAATATCAACAATTGACCTTATAGAAAGACAAAAAGTCTTATAAATTTTATTCTTCTGGCAGCGTACAATCTTTAGCATGAGGTAACATGAGAAAGGCCTGCATTACTATGAAAAGTGTCTTTACATGAAGCACTTCTGAATATAGGGAATTGATTGTAAAAAGAGAGAGAGAGAGAGAGAGAGAGAGAGAGAGAGAGAAGAGAGAGAGAGAGAGAGAGAAGAGATGAGAGAGAGAGAGAGAGAGAGAGGGGGGGGGGGTAGGTAGGTGTGTGTGTGTTTTGTTAGCTATGCCATCTTCCTGGGTTTGATTTTATTTCCTGTCTTATCTTATTGCCATTTCATATTGTTATTAAGCAACACAGTATTGCATTAGCCACTAAACATTACATATCCATAAATTTTTCGTTTGAGCAGATTTGTCAATAAACTTAAAAAGCAGTTCATATCTTGTTCAATAAACTTGAAAAGCCGTTCATATATTTAGATTACTTCTTATTTTGCAATTAATGAGTGATATTGAATGTTCCAGGGAGGTTTTGAGTTCCTTTCTTATTGTTCATTTTAGAGCAGCAAAGCAGTAGCTAAATGAATTTAAGCCTCAGTGATGCCTTACGTTAAAATCTCATTGTATATTGCTAATTTTGAACAAAGGATTCTCAACCCTGTATCCTGTATATTGTACTACTGTTTCTACTTCGTGGATTTTCACGTATCGCGAGAGTTTTGGAACCTAACACCCATGGTAGTGGAGGAATTACTGTATGTTTTCGACCGGCTGATCCTGTGTTCTTCTGAGTGGCAGTTGCTTCAGGATCAAGACTGAGTACATACTCTCTTTTTGTCATGATCTGGGATTATGATCAATTTTGATTAGTTGAGGTTCATGCTCAATCAGTGGATGAAGTACCGGAGCATGCTGATAGACGCCAAAGCAGTGAAAGTCTTTCTATCAAAATGATTACACCAGAAGCATCAGAGAGGTAGCACTTCTATTCCTGTTCAAATGACAACTTCCGGCCTGGCAGTGGTAATGACTTATAGGACTATCTTTCACACTGTGCTCAATCAGTGGATGAAGTACCGGAGCATGCTGATAGACACCAAAGCAGTGAGTCTTTCTATCAAAATGATTACACCAGAAGCATCAGAGAGGTAGCACTTCCATTCCTGTTCAAATGACAACTCCCGGCCTGGCAGTGGCAATGACTTATAGGATGTCTTTCACACAGGTGTTATACACCCGCAATCACTTAAGAGGTGTCTGAAGCGTCACTGGTCAGCAGCCAGAAATCTCCGTTCCTATTTTACTCCTCTAGAGTAAGAAGTACTGTACTGCACTTTCTTCCCTGATGGCTTCACTATGAAAACCTCACCAGGGGTGCTCCACTTGATGCCCCTCCTATAGAGATGATTCTGTTCATGCATCCTAGGAGTTTTGTTGTGAACACCTAATGAGCAGAGTTGCTTTGTAGGTGTGGTCCTCAGAAAAAAGTACCTGCATATCAACCCGTTTGAAATGCAAACAGTATTCCTAGCACAGTAAACTTTCAAACAAAGGTTGATGGGACACTCAGAAGTGTTGATGAACATCAGTACTATAGTCATAACATATGTTAACAAGCAAGGAGGGACTATCTCATACAGTATTTGATAGTTGACAAAGATGATGTTCATCTGGGTAGTGGACAAGGGTGTGGAGCTGTTAGTGATGTTTATTCCAAGCAATAGGAATGCTCTAGGAGATGCACACTGTCTTCAGAGGCAGCTGTAGTTTCATATGGGTCTCTACATCCTTGCATGGCAAAGAGGCTTCTTGCTCTTTGGGGTCACAAGCAGTCAACCTGTTTGCCGTACGACTAAACAGGAAGTTCACGATGCTCTGCTCTCCCATTGCATATCGTTGGTTGGCATTCGGGGTTGCTTATGAAGACCCTTTTGACAATTTGGACTATACCCCTTTCCTCTCCTTTGCCTGATTTGCCAATTAATCAACAGATTGTTTATGACATCAGGTCCCAGTATAACCTCCCTGATGACTCATTTTTATTGTCAGCTACACCTTCAGAGGTTCTATTACTTGGTAAAATCCCTTGCACTTCATAGGTGGAGATTATTCAGCATCTCTTCTGATTGAAAGGATTTTTGCAAGGCACTACACAGATTTGATACTTATGAAGGTCTTTTGCATCAGTTTACTTGGGGAAATGGGCCATTTTCTGTGATTTTTTTTTGTAGAAGGGATACTTCTCTGATAGAAGCCACTTAGTAATTGATAGCTTATTTTTTCGTCTTCCTTCACACAAGAGAAGTTCCTCTCAGTCTCTGCTGGGATAAAGTATTGTTCAGCCTTGAGCCAGGTCTTCAAACTGAAATACTTAGACCTTTTCTCCTTATGAGAATTGTCTATCCTCATGAGGAGCCTTGAGCGGTCTTGCCCAACTCCAGCTCCTGGAATCGGATGTGACCCATGTTCTCAAATCCCCCTTATGAACCTTTAAGACAGGGGTTGGACAGAGCTCTGACACTGAAAGATTGTCTCCCTGTTAGCCTTTGTATCGGCAAAGCTTGTTGGCAAGCTTCACGGCATTTCATGTCCCAAATCATTCAGAAGGATAGAAGGAGGTCTCCTTTACTTTTGTTCCTAAGATTGTGATCAAGACCCATAATCCAGAGTCCATGAAACCAGATTCAAAAAGACCCAAAATCCAGTGGCCCATGATACCAGGTTCGAGTCCTTTATCTCCTCTCTTCTAGAAGCATCGAGGGAATCGGAAGGACACGCTTCTCTATCCTGTGAGGGCTCTATGATGTTAATTTAAGAGGACATGGCAGTTTAGGCCTGAGCACCTGAGACTTTATTAGCTTTGGCTGTCCCAAGAGGAAGATATTCAAGAACACTGTTATGTTCTTGTTTCATTAGAGCAACAAGGCAATTAAAGAGCTATCGCGGACAAGAGCTCACAAAGTCATGTGTATCGGCTCCAATCTAGCTTTCAGGAAGAATCTGTCGATGGCAGAAGTCTTGAAGTCAAGAGTTTGGAAATGCCAGAGAACCTTCACCTTTCGCTACCTACAGTAGAGGAGTATACCCACAAGTCCTTGGAAAGGTTTAACTTCACCCTTGATCCTGTAGTGGCTGCTCAACAGGTTGCGCATCCAACCTACCTCCCTCATGGAATATGAAGTATCTTGTCTCAAGGTAACTATTTTAACATAAACATCAGATCAAAGGTAGAATGACTGGCCCTCTACCCTTCTTTCTTCCATCTCTTGTGGGTGCAGCAGTCATACCCGTTATGTGCTGGACCGAGTGCCAGATGCAGGTAAGCTTCATATCCCAGCAACTTTCTTTTCAGATAATATTTATAAAGTATCTTCCCCATCCTCCCAGATGAGGGGGTATGGATGTAATGTATTCAAACCCATTTCTTATAGATGCACACACATTCAGACAACATATCTGATACAAGGATACTATAGGTTCTCCTGTGACTTAGTACCATTTACATGTAGTAGGGATATTACTTAACTCCTGTAACATCTCATACTGTTAGGAGGTTGACAGGATTCATCACGTTAGCTCCTATACAGGACCAGGTGCTCTTGACATTTCATTGGAAAGTTGAACCAGCTAAATTTGGTTTATAGGGACTCCATCTCCCCCCTAAGAATGAGTCCTATTAAAGGATGATGATTGTATTTGTCTAGGAACAACCCCAATTTTTTAAAGTAATTTGTATTTTTCTTTACGTTACAAACCTGAATCTAATAAGTTACACTCCCTGCTTTAACCATTCATCAGTTCCCAGGTCCAAGGTAAATATGTGTGTCTAGCTAACTGACAGATGGGCAGTAGTTATAACTACCTCGTTAAATTTTTAAAAATAATTCTAGATTTGCTGAAATATTACTTCTATTAAAGGACTCAGGTTTGTGTTAAAAATAGAAAATACTTTATTAATTTTTATGAAGAGAGATAAAATACATGGTCTCTGTACAAACCATAGTCTAGAACCCAAATTAAATGATTTTTTTTTTCTTCCAGTGTTGGAATAAAAGGACTGAAGTTCTAGATGACTTCTTCACTCCACCTGATCATGTACTAAGTCAGCAGAATATTGAGTGGTCGAGCAGTGATGAGGAAGACTTATTTAATGAATCAAGGGCTTCAACTTCTACAGTTAAAAGACTTACTCCAGTTAAAGAGAAGATTTTGGATGCTTTCCCGTCAGTGTCTACTATTATTAATTCTAAGCTGAATTTTATTAAGCCTTCAAGCTCAGAACCAAATTTTCTTGCCAATAATCAAGCCTCAGTACATGAAAGAAATTTAAACCTTATCCCAAGAGAGTTAAGCACTCCTGTCTCATTTAAGAATAAAAGCTCATGTGTAGTCAAAGTGTGTAAAGAAGTGAATTCTGGTTCCAAGTTTAAGACATTTGTTGAACCAGCTAAGACACCAACAAAATCTGTATGCCAGAAGGATTCTAAGAAAGGTTTGGATGCATCTCCAGTCATAGGTCTAAATCATACTCAATGTGCACCCAATAAAGTACGTAGTCAAAATACGGACATTTCAGGTTCTGTGGAATCTAGCTCCCACAGTAAAAAAGTATTAAGTAAAAATTTTATCAAGAGACATTTATCATCTGTACAAGGCTTATCAGGTGAAAATAGTGTTACAAAGAATACATCATTTACAAATGAGCCTGTTAACAATGACAATGATTATCAGCCACCAGTTTCTCCTTTGATAGGATCATCACAGGTTCACAATAAATTTCGTCATCAAAATAAAAGATCTTTCGAAAATTATTTAGGAGATAAGTCACCAATACTAGGATCTAGTCGGAATACTATTCAGTGTGCAGAAGTAATTGAGGATAGAAAAAAGACCCTGGATGAAAAAGATGATGAGTATATGAGGGTAAGACTGAAAGGGAGAAACCTGTATACTAAATTGAACCAAAAGGGTCCTAACAAACCTGCTAGAAACTGTACTAAGGAGCACATGAAAAATGCCGCATCTTACCATCACTCTGATGCTAAAAAAGGAGAAAAAGATATATATGACTATGCTTTTGGAAATGTGTTTCAGGATGAAGTTGAAGAGGTTATATCTCAGCCACATACTTTTGGAGAGGATAATCAACTTGGTACAAATGGTAAAGAAGATGAGATAAATGACTTTGGATATAATATTCTTTCCCAGTCAGACAGTGAGTGTCAAGAGGTCATATCTCAGCCAAATACTTCAGATGGGGAAAAGCTGTTTGACATTGATGTATGTGAATCTCCTATGAAAAATAGTCAGGCCAGCTCACCTGTTTTACTAAAGGTATTTAGATCCTGTATTTTTATTTTTTTTTTACTATCAACTCATCACTTTAATATTGTCTATTTGTTCCGACAAGAATACAAACCCTTGTTCTTTTACTAGGAGATTGATCAACATGAATTGCATAGCTTAGCTGATTTATATCCTGTAAAGAACTACAGGTTTGCATAGTTAGGAAAAAATTACAAATTGCTTTCAAATTTGTCATCTGTCTCAAGAAATTCCATTATTGCACATAAGAATTAAAGGAAATAAAATTGGATTTTTTGTTTCAATACAAACTTGTAACTTGGAATACCATTTGTTTGTCAACAAAATAATAAGACACAATTTTCAAAGAAGAACAATCACCAACCTAGGTGCTTGCAGTTTATCGAAGTAGCAGACTGAGAGGCCACATATGTCTATATGGGTCAGAATTATGTACCATTGAAAGTAAGATTGTGCAATCAGGAGAAAGGAACTATAGTCTGAGTTATAGGTTTGTCTTGATAGTGATTATCAAATCCACAGACTGAATAGAGTAATTATAGTACTTAAAATTTTAAATATTAAACTTAGCCGGTGAATATATAATAGCTGACGTCTCCGACGGCTCGACAGATTCCAAAAACTCGCGAGCGATCGCCATGAAGGTTGCGGGTGTGACCACCAGCGCCGACTATCGGCCAGATACCGCATATACTTGTCAATTTCTCCAGTTCTTCTCTGTCGGTCTTGTCGACAAGTTGGTTCCGCTCGCTTTATGACCTCGAGTTTTCGACCGAATTGGTGAAGTACTTGGTTTTGGTTTTATTGCTTTCGCCGTGTTGGATTATTCAATACTATCTTCAAAAGAAATGCTTTTGAAAGTAGAGGAAAAGTGTTTTGCCCTTCCTTTTTTTTTAATCTCTGGTTTTTCCATAGAGAAAAGATGGCCGACCCTTCCCTCAGTGTACGGAAGTGTGTTAAAGGCTTTTAGTAATTATTTTATCACTTTATAAATTATTGTTGATATTTATAGATTTACCTCTATATATTTTATATTTTATATCTCACCCGCCTTTATTAGGCCCCTTCGATTAGCTTTCCATTTATACTAAACATCAAGATAAATTTTATGTTTTTGTTTATATGCGGCCTTTACCTATTCTTTGTAGGCGGTCCTAACTTGGAAAACGAAGTTAAACAACGTTGAGCCCATTCAACTTTTATTTTTGTTTAGTTTAAAACAGTTGCTCTGTAAGAGTGATGAGATGAATATTTTTTAGAAAATATTTTAAGAAATATATTCTTTGAATAGTCTTCGTGCTGTTTTTTCAAAGATGAACTAACGTTTGGTTTATTTATGCTACGCAGTTTGCGCTCTATCGTTACGATAGAGAAAGAGAGAATCACGGTTTCACTTTGCAGAAAGAGTAAATCGATTTTGACGTTTTGTTCATTCTTCTTTCAAACTGAAGTGTTTTAGATACTAATTTAAAGGAACTTGTTAATTTTCAATTTCTTAGTCCTTTCAGTTTTTTCCTTTAGTCAAATAACCTGTTATTGACGAAGGGTGAGTGGGCCATTCTCTTGTGAGTGACAAGAGAGAGAGAGAGAGACGGAGAGAGAGAGAGAGAAAGAGAGAACGATCCGATCTTTATTCTCGTCCCAAGTCTCTGTACAAGGAGTTTGGGAGCGAGTAACGTTGTTCTCGATTCAGTTTTTTACTCTCGTCCCAAGTCTCTGTACGGGGAGAGAGGATAAAACGTTTTAGTTTTTATTCTCGTCCCAAGGCACTGTACGGTGAGAGATTGAAAACGTAGTCCTTAGTGAACTAGTGTTTAGTCTCGTCCCCAGTCACTGATCTTTTTAACTTTATATATTTCCATTTTATTCGATATATATGTATATGTTTATTGATTTTTGCATGTGTGTTTCATTTTGTACTAATGTGCTCACATTATACGACTCATTTCGCAATTATAACCTTTTGATGTAAGGGAGAATTGCGTGCTTCAGGTAGAAATCAGTTTTATTCATGTCTAATGTGAAATTATTAAAAAATACGATATCAGTGAAGTAAGTGCAAAAAACATGTTCTGTGTTGCGGAGGGTTCGTTTGTTCGTGCTTGTCACTTGCCTAGTCCGAGACCTCTTTCAGGCTCCCCTGCACCAGGGAGAAGGAATGTCGTAGGACCTAAGGGAGTGAGGAGTGTAAACCAACGAACAGACGTTCCCTCAAAGGTATCAGACGTTGCTCGGCAAGCACGTCCTTGCCATAAGACAGGAGAGACGAAGTTTCTCCTCGTCTTCCGATGATTCGTCTCTTTAAAAGCCCGAGCGTAAAGTTTCAAGACGGTTGAAACGTTTATTAGTTCCTTCAGAACAAGTTCAACGTCCTAGCTGTAGTCATAATAAGAGTCCCGTTCATAGCGATGACGTTCATGTACAGACGTTTCTGCCACAGACTCGACGTGACGTTGAGCGGTAGACACCGTAGACACAACGTGACATAGAGTGTCAGTCACCGTAGTCTCGATATAGCATCGATCAGCAGTCACTGCTGTTTACTACGTGACGTTTGAACGTCAGCCACCGCAGTCACAGGTTGATCCGAAGTTAAGTGTTTTGCAGATATGCTGTTAAAGCTTTCTTCTTCAATAGAAGCTTTCGATCCTGTTCCTGTGCGAAAGGATCCTTTGCTTTTTGTACGTCACGGTTCTGGGATACGTGATTCGGGTCTTCAACCTTCTAGACGAGCTTTGTTACGCCACGCTGACGTTATCTCTAGTGACAGCTTTGCTGTTAAGTGAGATGCGGAGCATAAATCTCGATGTAACTTTGATCGCTTTGAACGTCAGCCACCGCAGTCACAGCGTGACGTTGAGATGCAGACACGACGTGACGTTGAGCGGTAGACACCGTAGACATGACATGACGTCGAGGGTCAGTCATCGTAGTCACGATATAGCATCGAACAGCAGTCACCGCTGTTACTACGGGACGTTTGAACGTCAGTTACTTCTGTCACGACTTGTAGTAGAATAACATTCTCTGCAGTCACAACGTGACATCGACCCTCCAACTTTAACTTCTGTTCATATACAAGTTGATGTAGCCTGTCAGGCTTTTCCTTCACGTCATTCTGAATATAAATCTCCTTCTCGCAAGACTTTAGATTTATCAGATGATGTGCCTTCTGAAGAAGTTGATGACCCCCTTTCAACTAATGTACCTTTGGGGAGTCATTCAGAAGAGGAGTAACCTAGGGTGGTCCAACAATCCCTTGTATTTTAATTATGAATTTCTTTAGTGAAATTTTGTCCTACTCGTTTTGTAACTGCTGCTCCGCCGTCTGAGTTTACTCTTGGCATGACTTTCTTCGACTCCTACTTTTACGAAGTCAGTTCTCTCTTGTTCTTCCAAGAGGGCCATGCTCTTACTGGGAGACTGGTTGGAATCCAGGAGAAGTTTAGGAAAGTCTGCTTTTGCTTTTCCTCCTTCTTAATTAGCTTCTCGCTCGGGCATCTGGTGTGACACAGGAGAAGCTCGAGGAGAAGTTCTCGGCTTGGGAGTACCTGCCTCTGCCCAGGGAGACTTCTTAAGCCTTGTGGACTCTCCTCGTCGTCTAGCCATGAGTCACTCCAAGATTTTAAGGTCGGCTTCAGAGCTAGACCCTCTCCTGTTAGGAGTTTTTTCGAGCGTTTGAAGTTTTTTTTTGTTGGATTGGTCCCTGGGAGCCTTAAGTAAGAAGGTCTCTCCAGCTGTCAATGTATTGCTGTACAATTATGTCATGCATGAACAAGACTATCAGGGATGGCTCCAATGATCTGGCAGCCACGTTCACTGCAGGAACAAGGCTATCAGGGATGGCTCCAATGATCTGGCAGCCACATTCACTGCAGGAGTACTTAAGATGTAAGTGCGCTCAATGTGTTCATTGTCAAGACAAACTTCACGATGAAGACTACCAAATCTGTCTTGGCAGCAGTAAGGGAAGGCGACTGGATGGTCTCTCTCGACCTTCAGGATGCATACTTCCACATCCCAATTCATCCAAACTTTCAACAACATCTGAGGTTTGTGGACGGGAAAGTAATGTACCAATTTCGAGCACTATACTTCGGCCTCATTCCTGCTCCTCTTGTTTTTACAAGGCCCTTGCAAAATGTAGCAAGCTTTCTACATTTTTTTTGAGGATTCAGAGCCTCCCTTTATTTTGACGACTGGCTAATCAGGGCGTCGTCATTAAATCGCTGTCTGGAGAGCCTCTAATGGACATTAGACCTAACCAAGGAGCTAGGTCTCATAGTGAACGTAGAGAAGTCGTAACTTACAGTACCCCATCCCAGACTATTCTTTATTTGGGAATGGAGATACAGTGTCGGATTTTTTGGGCCTTTTCGTCTCCCACAAGAATGGAACAAGCTCTGTTAAAAGTCCTTCACTTGCAAGAGAAAAACAGTTGCTCTGTAAGAGTTTGAACTAGCCTCGTGGGAACTCTTTCATCGCTGGAGTAGTTTATCTCTCTGGGGAGACTCAACCTTTGCCCTCTCCAATTTCACCTAAACATTGGAACAAGGAGAAGGGCTTAGAGAGTATCTCTTTCCCAATCTCCAACTCAGTCTAGACATGTCTGACTTGGTGGGACAGCAACATCAGACTTCGAGAAGGTCTTTCTCTTGCGATCAAGAACCCAAACCATGTGTTGTATTCAGATGGATCGGATTTGGGTTAGGGAGCTCCACTGGACAGTCTGGAATGCTCAGGTCTTTGGTCTACGGATCAGAAGGAACTCCATTTAAGGCAAGTAACATCCCTCCTTTGGCGAGATTTGTGCAAGGAAAAATGAATGTCTTGGCGGACTGCCTCAGCAGAAGAGGACAAGTCATCTCCATGGAGTGGACGTTGCACAAGACTGTATGCGAGAAGCTATGGATGACATGGGGTCAACCCACCATAGATCTTTTTGCGACTTCACTGACAAAGAGGCTCTCGACTTACTGCTTTCCAGTTCCAGATCCAGAGGCAGCCCACATAGACGCTTTCCTGCTGGACTGGTCTCACCTGGACGTTTATGCCTTTCCACCTTTCAAGATCCTAAACCAGGTGCTGCAGAAGTTCACCTCTCACGAAGGGACCAGGTTGATGTTGGTTGCTCCATGCTGGCCCGCAAGAGAGTGGTTCACAGAGGTACTTCTATGGCTGGTAGACGTTCCAAGAAGTCTGCCGTTGCGGATGGATCTCTTGCGACAGCCTCACGTAAAGAGATTTCATCAAAGCCTCCCCACGCTTCGTCTAACTGCCTTCAGACTATCGAAAGACTCTCTTGAGCTCGAGGGTTTTCGAAGGAGGCAGCTAGAGTGATCGCGAGGGCTAGAAGATCCTCTACCATCAGGATCTATCAGTCGAAATGGGAGGTATTTAGAGACTGGTGCAAGTCCTCCTCTATTTCCTCTTCCAAGTGCCTCTGTAGCGCAGATTGCGGATTGTCTGCTTTATCTGAGAAACGGTCGCTCCCTCTCTGCATCCACCATTAAAGGCTACAGAAGCATGTTAGCTTCTGTTTTCAGGCATAGGGGTTTGGATCTTTCTAATAACAAAGATCTCCAAGACCTGCTTAAGTCTTTCGAGACTTCCAAGGAGCGTCATATTTCGACTCCTGCTTGGAACTTGGACATGTTCCTACGGTTCCTTATGTCAAACAGGTTTGAACCATTAAATTCAGCCTCCCTGAAGGATCTTACCCTCAAGACACTTTTTTTTGGTGTGCTTGGCTTCGGCTAAAAGGGTTAGTGAGATACATGCTTTTAGCAAGAACATCGGCTTCTCCACTAATAAAGCAGTATGCGCTCTTCAACTTGGTTTTTTGGCCAAGAATGGACTTCCGTCTCGTCCTTGGCCTAAATCATTTGTTATCCCCAGTCTTTCTGAGATTGTGGGGAATGAAGTTGAAAGAGTGCTGTGCCCCGTTAGAGCTCTTAAATTATATTTATCCAGAGCTAAACCGCTACGAGGTTGTTCAGAGGCTTTATGGTGCTCCGTTAAAAAGCCCTCTTTGCCCATGTCTAAGAATGCGTGGTCTTATTTTATTAGACTTTTGATTCGGGAGGCACACACTCATTTAAGTGAGAAGGATCGTAATTTACTTAAAGTCAAGGCTCATGAAGTCAGAGCGATAGCAACTTCAGTAGCGTTTAAGCAAAATAGATCCATTAAAAGTATTATGGACGCGACCTTTTGGAGAGGCAAGTCGGTATTCGCTTCATATTACTTGAAAGATGTCCAGACTCTTTATGAGGACTGCTACACACTGGGACCATTCGTAGCAGCGAGTGCAGTAGTGGGTGAAGGCTCTACCACTACATTCCCTTAATCCCAATATCCTTTTAATCTACTCTTGAAATTTTTAATCTTATTTTGGGTTGTACAGGAGACTAAGAAGTCTTTCGCAATCCTTTTGATTTGGCGGGTGGTCAAAATGTTGTTTCTTGAGAGCGCCCAGATTAAGGGTATTGATGAGGTCCTGTAATAGGGGTGTTCGCCCTGGATATAACAGCTCCTGGGAGTCTTTCAGCATCCTGAGAGGATGGCTGGGCTTCGTGAGGAAAGCAGACTAATGAGGCAAAGTAATCATCAGAGTCAGCTTGCTTACCAGGTACCTATACTTAAGTTGGTTTTTTATGAAATAATTGTCAAAAAACTCTTGAGCATATACGCCTTTATTGTATTAATACTGGTCTCTACCCACCACCATGGGTGTGAATCAGCTATTATATATTCACCGGCTAAGTTTAATATTTAAAAATATTTTGATTATAAAATAAATTTTTGAATATACTTACCCGGTGAATATATAAATTAAAGGCCCTCCCTTCCTCCCCGATAGAGACCCAGCGGACTGAGAAAAACTGGAGAAATTGACAAGTATATGCGGTATCTGGCCGATAGTCGGCGCTGGTGGTCACACCCGCAACCTTCACGGCGATCGCTCGCGAGTTTTTGGAATCTGTCGAGCCGTCGGAGACGTCAGCTATTATATATTCACCGGGTAAGTATATTCAAAAATTTATTTTATAATCAAAATATCATTATTCATCAGAAGAGCTCTATTTCATTCTATATTGAACTAAGTCTAAATGATAGAACCCTGAGCACTGTAATCCAGTAGGATTGTAAAATGTATGTATGCACCAGCTAAAATGAGCTTTTTTTCAATAAATCAGTATAGGATTGGAGCTTAGGAGAGTTTTATATATTTAGATGCATTTCAAGAATTATTAGTTTTGAGAAAATTACTGTACGTATACCACATAGAATTCTACATAATTTAAGATGCCAAATTTGGAGAAATAGGTGAGGATAAGGATGAAAAGTCAAAAGGACGTGGCAACTTCCCTGAAGTAAGGACATCCTGTTCTGTTTCTTTTACATATCTTGATAAATAATTTAACCACCTTTGCCTTACCACCCTTAATTGAAAATTAAGGGATTTTGACGAAGGAAAAATCTATTTCTGGGGAGAAACCTGTGACGCCCGGTGAAAAGGGTCCTTCTTTACACTTTTCTAATATAAATCTTCCAAATATACTAGAGAAAGATAAAAGCATGGAATGCAGAGGTTACAACCCTCGCGCGATCACTTTGTGGGTGTCGTGTATTTAACAAGGGCGTGTGAAAACCACTATTCACAGGCTGTCTTCCATTTAGATAATCCCTTCATCAAAGGGAAGGGCCGTGACAGGCCCTAGAGAATACAGTTGGGCTACCCCACCGACACCTACTACTCCCGCTCTCCAGATCATCCTTCTGCAAGAACATATGGCTTGGCAAGGAAAGGGTGGGTCCGTACAAAAATAACCGGGAAGGGTTTCACCGGGCGTCACAGGTCTCTCCCCAGAAATAGATGTTTCCTTCGTCAAAATCCCTTTTCTGGGTCGATCTGTGACGGCCGGTGAAAATGTACCAGAGAATGCCTTCCAAGCCCAATAAAGTAATAACATAATGCAGAGACAATCACCATGTACGACAATAATATAATATAATAATGTAAGAAACGTCCAATTACCAACTAGCCAAATGACATAGGGAGCGTAAGGCTAAATAACTAAGACGACAAGGAATCAACTGAGTGTCGAATTGCAAAAGGCATCAAACCTTACATGTCTAAGTATATCTAAACCTTAAAGGAACGGTAACTACAATAACAGTTAAACCATAGGAATTAAACATGGCAAATATCATAGGGCTAACGAACTACCCAGGAGAGTGGCGACGTGGTGTGAGTGGCGGGTAGGAGGGAGAAGAGAAGAGATGGAAGAAAGGAAGAAGCAGAGATTAATGGAGAGGGAAAAGGCTCCCCGCTGTCATCGTCAGGTATTTAAGGGCCTGTAAGATCTTTAGATAGTGGCGTTTGACAACCATAGGAGATTTCCAACCCGTATATTTGTTAAAAATCATCAAAGTCCCTGTTCTGGAAGTAATTGATGTAGGTATCTACTGTCTGTATATCATGAGCCTGGGGAAATGATTCCGGATTAGTATGTTTAAAGAAGTAGAGGATTTGTTGCCTGATACCGTGAATGGAAATAGTACCTCCTTGTTCCCCGATAACCAAGGGGCCAGACGAGCGGGTGGCAGTTCTAGCTAAAAAAGGCCTTGAGAGTAGTAACTGAACACAGAGAAAAGATCCTGGGGAAGAAGAATAATCTTCCGAGGGGAGCACCTATTTTGCGGATCCTCATTTCTTAGCTAGGAAAGCATTGTCTGGAGAAAGGAGTTCTTCGGCTGAAGGGAGGAAATCTATGTTTTCCGGGTTCGTGAGAGAGCTGCTAGTTCTGATATTCCATCACCTGAGGCCAAAGCCGTTAGAAATAAAGTCTTCCTAAGAAGAGTGATAAGAGCAGGATTCATTGTCCGTGTCCGGCGCAAGTTTTGAGGACACCGTTCATAGACCAGAGTCCTTTTGTGGCCGAACCGAAGGTCAAAGCCTAGCACATGTTTTTGGAATAGATGAGAAATAGGAATCAGCTAGGTTAATGTTAAACCCAACAAGGAAGATCTTCTTCAAAGCTGACTTGATGGTGGTTAAAGTGCTAACTGTTAGGCCTTTTCCAAATAAGAACCTCAAGAAAGAGATGTCTATATTCGGAGACATACGAGTATGGTCTGAACTCTTAGGGAATCTGCTAGTTGTTAACGGCCGAATCATATTGGCGAATTGTCGAGTCCCTTTTGTTTGATTCGATGAAGAGATCGATTTCCGGTTCAATGTTCACGTCTCTACGAGCTGCAAACTTCCTGTAGTCCACAAAGTCAGAGTTTAGGCTACCCTTGAGCAATCTGACACAGTGAGTTTGGATTACTTGAGTCAGTTTGTGGAACGGAATCCGGAAGGGACGGAGTTTCAACTCGAGGATGAGAGGAAACCAACTGTTCTTGGCCAGTGAGGTGGTACTAAAGCCACTGCCCCCCGGAAGGAGCGTAGTTTGTGTAAAAGTCTCATTAGAAGATTCACTGGGGGAAATAGGTAAACCTTCTTCTAATGGTTCCTGAGTATCCACCGGAATGAAATTATGTCTAGAGACCATTCTGACTCCAGTGGTTTCGTCCTGGCTAGTGAGTCTGCGCTCACCTTCTGGACTCTCGCAAGGTGAGTTACTGACAGGATCCAGTTCTTTTCTGTTGGCCAGGCGAAAATAGTGACCAGGATCCGATTCAGGTTGGGTGACTTGGATCCTCCCCTGTTGACGCAGTGTACTACGTCTGTGCTGTCTGACACTACTCTGATGTGGCTCGACCTCGGAGGAGAGAGTCTCTTCAGGGTCAAGAACACTGCCATGGCTTCGAGAACATTGATATGGGTCTGTTTCATGGCGGGTGACCAAGACCCCTGAAACATCTGATGTTCGGAGTAATCCCCCCATCCACTTAGAGGCGCGGCTGTATGGAATGTCTCTTGTGGAGGTGGGAATTATAGAGGAACCGATTTGGAGAGGTTCTTCGGTTCGGACCATGGGCGTAGTCTCATTTTCAAGACAGAGGGGATCTTCGAGACCTTGTCTCTTAAAGGTACTGTAGCTCTCTTTCTCCAAACTCGATTGATGTCTTTGAATTTTTGTTATTGAAGTGAATTGGAGAAGGCCGATGATACTTTCTAAGGTTCTTCTGGACATCTGTTTGTGTTTGAGAAAATTCTTGATCTTGGAAGCTATTCCTCTTACCTTTTTGGAAGGGAGAGACAACGTGTGCTTCGAAAGGTCCCACTGAATGTCTAACCATTCTAAGTGGCCTGATGGTTGCAGGCGAGACTTTTGGAGATTGACCCGAAATCACAGGTTGTCGAGAAATCGAAGTACTTCCTTCGTAGCTCTGTACCTTTGGGTTACCACCCTTAATTGAAAATTAATTAATATAGCCTGGCACCTTGATGAATTTTTCATAAATGTTTTATCAATTTTAAGATTACGTTTGAAAGTTAAAGACATATACTACAGCGGTAATTTCTTTCAAACTAAACTTGAACATTTTAGCTTTATTGTGTGTCATCATATGATAGGTTCTTTGAATAACTTCTGAGCCAATACATACTCATGGTTTTTAGACAGCATTTTTTTGTCTAAAGCTGAGCTGAATCATCCCTAGAATCCTTAGTCCTTTGGAAATAAGGGCATAAAGATCATCATTGGCTTGAGTATAACTTGAAAGAGATGGACTAGCAAAGTGTTGAAAAAAGTTTTGTTCTTCGTAACATGATCATCAGTGAAAGAAAACCCTTTAGACCTCCATCCTTATATATTTGTTACTTTCCCTTGCAGATGCGAATGAAAAAAGAATATATGTTCCACACAAGATCCGGAATAGAAGCTTGTTCCAAAGGGGCTAAAGAAAGCCTTGAAAGATTATTCTTTCAATGACTCTTATTAGCTGTTATTTCTTTAGTTAACGACAAAAATTTGAAACATAAGTTTTTTTTTATAAGTATACAAGTTATAGAGGTTGATCTGTTCCCTCCCCAAGGGTCAAGAATGAGGGGGAGGGGCTGGCAGTGATCCTTTCCCCCAAATAGGAAGGTTTGTTATACTCCTTCCATTTTCATCTAATATGAGTATTGGAGGGAGAGAAGGGAAGGGAAGGGGCTACAATTAAACCATACTGTATTTGGTTAGCAAGCTCTCTCCCACCAGTGACCTTTTAAACCACTGGTTTAACTACACTTTAGGTAAGGTATGACAATCCAGTTTTAAGCTTGCAGTAAAACACTAGTAAGAAAAGTTTACTGAAAGCCGTACCCTTCACAACTCTTACTAATGAAAGTTCTGCATTTCTCGGCGACAGTTTCAACCAAGAACTTGTCTTTTCCAGATATTTTAATTTCAAACATTGTGTAAATGCTGGGGAAAGTGAAAAGGGAATGAAACCTATCAATCAGACGACAAGTCCGGGAAAGGTTAGGTTAGAAGCCAATATTTTCCAACAGACACCAACATTAAAATTATTAGTAATAAGGGAATAATTTACACGTGACAACCTACAGTATACGAGTTAGGACATATTTTTTTATTTCAAAAGTTTTTAGTGTCTGGAATTTGCACAGACTTATGAGTAGTGTTATTGATTTTTAATTGCTTAAAATACTGGTACCTATATTTCATGTGAAACTATTTGATATAAATGTTTTTTTGGAATTATTTTATTTCATTCTTTTGGCACAGGGCAGTATTGATCCTACAATTTCAAGTGAATCAACATTATCTCCCAAGGAGGGGGCTGCAGTCACAAATGAAATTTCAAAAAATGTTGGATTCCACTGGATCAGGACACTGCAACAGCATACTCCAGAGAAACAGGCATGTGAACCTGCAGAGTTTGTGGACTCAACTAAAAAAAGAGAAAGGAAGTAAGTATTACAGTAATTATTTATTTTCTTATTTAAATTACTTTTCTCATGGCTAAAATTATTTTTGAGAATGACAATTTAGTCATTATAGTCATTTTAAGAAAAAGTTTTTTTTGGAGCCGATTGTTTTGTATGGTAACCCTCTTGGTCAATCCGACAACATGTGCCACAAATCTGTGAACCCTTTTCTTTGTGGCCAAAAAGGAGCTATATACAGTAGGGTCCCGAATTATGCGAGAATTTGGTCGATTAATGACCTCGTGGAAATGGAAAATCGCGAATTTCGAAACACACAACTAACAGAAATAATTCCATTGCGGCCATGGCAACCAGCAATTTGCCTATTCAAATGTGTTTACTACCCATTTCCAATACTTTCTTTGTAGTATACTGTATTTCTTTACAATATCAAATTGTTCTTGTAAATAAATAAAACATTTAATATACTTTAAAGTTCTAATAACTTGAAAAATGGTTAAAATTACAACCAGGATAGGTGTAAACACCATATATTTCCCGTTATAACACAACCCAAAATACAGACAAATTTTAATGTTTGTCATATCTATTGTATAATACAACTGGTGAATAGCAAAACCATCACTCTATAGACTAGCTTGTTGTATGATTGAAAATCCAGAATTATCAAAATAAAGGCGATTTTATATCATGCGTTTCCTAAACACGCTAAAAAGCACAATAGAAAACGACAACCAATGTTTTGTTTACGTTTATCTCTGATCACAACGAAGAAACAGACGCATTTATACATCTGTGTTTTTGAATTGACAGCAATTTTACCAAGTATAGATTATATGTTGAATTTGTTATTACCAATGTTCTAATTATTTTTTATTAGAACTTTCAAAAAAATGAAATGAATGCCATTTATGAAATGTTTTTCTTTATGATGCCGCCTGAAACGGAAACCTTTCATTTGTTTACGCTCCATCATCGATCATAATAAACAAACGAATGCATTAAACACACATGATCTAAGTCATAACTAATGATATTACAAACATTTAGTAAACATTATGTTATTACAAATATTTTAATTACCGTATCCATATAAATTCCTAAATTCGTAGCAAAGCTGGAAATTTTTTTTCCTTATGCGTTTAATCCACAATAGCAAACTGCCGCTAATGACAGAGTGATAACTTACGATAATTCTAAACTGTTACGAAAGATAATTGTCCTTTCCATATCCAAAATACTTTTCCTAACTTCAGTTATAAGTCAACTTGTACCCACCTCAATTATGGATCCATATGCAAAAAATGTAAAAGAAGAAAGTACTAGGCCTATTTTTAAAGTCACCGAACAATTAGGTTACCGCTATAACGTTCGATGTGTGTGAGAGAGAGAGAGAGAGAGAGAGAGAGAGAGAGAGAGAGAGAGAGAGAGAGAGAGAGAGAGAGAGAGGGGGGATGGTTTTAAAGTACTAAACAATAAATATGATAGGTTATAACACATTGGTGTTTATGTAATATTAACTGTATAGATGGTTTGAATAAGTTAAGAAATGGTGTAAACAATTCTTTGTTATTGTATTCGCGCGGAAGCTAGACATCAGCTGATGTGATCACAGCCAAAAGTAAAACAAAAATAAGTTAGCAATACTCGATTTTTAAAACACACCCGAAATTTAACAACATAAGTACATGTTTTATTATAGCGCAATTGACATTTAAAGAGTAAAAATTTTCTGGAATAGAATGGTGTTTCCTAAAAAATAGTGGTTTGCGGACGAAATCGGTTACCGTATTTTAAGCTATGATTGAAATGGATGTATACACGGTATAATTTTTTCATTTTGTATTTAATTGACACTTCAAGAAAACCGATTTTGGTTTCTTCATCTATTTGTAAGTATTGTATAACGAGAGAGAGAGAGAGAGAGAGAGAGAGAGAGAGAGAGAGAGAGAGAGAGAGAGAGAGAGAGAGAGAGATTATGACGCAGAAGGTTACAGACCTAGAACAGGGGAGGATGAAGGGGGGGGGGGGAGTGATGAGATAGGCTGGGTGGACTCGCAGGGGAGACGGTAGGAGACGGGGGAAGGGGGGATTTGGTTGCCAGTGGCTAAAAATAGATTCTGAAAGACGGTAAAGGGAAAAACGAATCCCATCGAATAAACAGAATAAGGAAAGGGAATAAGATCCAGAGCAATAATAGATATAATGGAATGAAAATGACTAGATGGTGTTAGTTGTGATAAGAATAATTTAGATATTTGAAATAAGAGTGTCTGAGGAGGTATAGAAGGAATTCGTGATAAATATAGAGGAATATCAAAGGATACAGTTAGTTTGCATTAAAGGGTTTGTTATCGTTTATCGGCAGTGAATAGCCTAAACTTCGGTAACGAGTCGTCAATATTTTGTCATATTTTAAACAGTATACATTTGATTTGCAAACATTGGTTTTGTAGAGTAGACGGTAAAATAAAATCTAGAGAGAGAGAGAGAGAGAGAGAGAGAGAGAGAGAGAGAGAGAGAGAGAGAGAGAGAGAGGGAGGGATTTCTGCCATCAAATCTCTCTCTCTCTCTCTCTCTCTCTCTCTCTCTAGATTTTATTTTACCGTCTACTCTACAAAACCAATGTTTGCAAATCAAATGTATACTGTTTAAAATATGACAAAATATTGACGACTCGTTACCGAAGTTTAGGCTATTCACTGCCGATAAACGAACCCAGTCTACTCGTGAAAACCTTGAACGCCCAGAGGGAAAAATAAGGCTTTTAAATATACTGTACTAAACAAAAATAATGCTTTAATATACCATCATTAACACTACCATTACAATTATCGTAAGGTTGGAGAAAGATAAAGATTGCCGAGAACGTAACCACATTTCTGTTTACATTTTGTCAGCTGGACTCGCACAGTTAACAGTTGATTTCATTGTTGATGTGGAATTTTATCCTTAAATAGGCTATTCATTATGAAATTATGTTAATGAAATGTAATGTTGATATTGTTTTGTAACATTTATTATAAATCACCGTATTTAGGGCTACCAATATACTTAAAAAGACAATAGATTTGATACATTTTGTAGTGCTTGACTCGCGAACTTTGAACAGCCTCGTAGATACAGGAAATTTAATTTTTTAAAACTATCGATCGCGTAATTGAGGAATCGCGTAATTAGAACACGTGTAATTCGGGACCCTACTGTACATCATTCCGCTGTTTGCAAAAATCTTGAACTTATTTCATACCTGGCAAACCATGAAAAGTGGGATTTTAAAAAGTAAAGAGACCATATTTCATGAGAGAAGTACTAAGATATATTGACTATAATCTCAGCACACAAGGGATAAGCAGAGGTTTGGAGGTATGTATGTTATCGAGAGGAGAGATATAAGGATTCAGGCCACCAACTCTGTTTTAAGCCCCTCAAATATTAGGTGTCTAAAAGATTGGCTAGAAATGTGGGTGACAGGTGTTATGTCTGTTGAAGGGAAAAGTAACTACAGAATTCAAGGCTCTGCGAAAAGAACTCAAGTTTGGTAGGTATCAAAGAGAACTCAGATCTAGTAGGTATGCGAAAAGAACTCAAATCTGGTAGGTATGCTAAAAAACTTAGATTTGGCAGGTATGTGAAAAGAACTCAGATAGGTAGGTATGCGAAAAGAATTCAGATCTGGTAGGTATGCGAAAAGAACTCAGATCTGGTATGTGAAAAGAACTCAGATCTGATAGGAATGCCAAAAAGCTCAGATCTGGCAGGTATTTGAAAAGAACTTGGGTAGGTATGCGAAAAGAATTCAGATCTGGTAGGTATGGAAAAAGAACTCAAATCTGATAGGTATCGTTTATTACTATACTAGACTAATAAGTGCATTAAAACCACTAGTAACCTCTTGAGGAGTTAGGTTAATGTTTTTGACAAGGTAGGTTATACCTGAAATATTACTCTGATCCAAGAATTAAATTAGTTTCTGAGCTACCACAAAAGGAGGTATTGGGATTAAATTCTTAATATAACAATAACTAACTATATAGCTTGCAGTAAAAGCAAAGCCTGGAGTGGAAGCAGTGTCATCATTTTCTCTATAATCAACGAGCATTGCTTTCTCTGGTTAAATAAAGCTGTTTAAAACCCTAGAATTAATTGCAAAGAGAAATATTTCAAAAATACTTCCAAGCTTATTACCCAAAATCAGCAATTAGTAAATTAGCATTTTTATTGTCAACAGCATCTGATGTTCCGAGGCAGTCACCCATTCAAGTACTTACCAGACTTGTGTTAGAAGTACCCCACTAAAGTAAACCTGTAATGAGCTAGTGGCTGAGTTTGTAAGCAAACAGAAATTCAGTGTCATCCAGAACATGATGTAATCACCCAGCTTTAGCTGATATATCACCAACAGGAAAAATATTTATAAAGATTCAGTTAAATGAAAATTTAGGGCATCTACCATATGAAACACCATCTCCCAAATTTAAGTGTGCTGAAGGGCATTTACTTTATTGAGAGAAATGATTTAAGGATCCAGCTTACCTACTGTGTCTTCTGCCTTGCAATCTAGAAGTCAAATAGAGCAACTAGGGATGCAGAAATGCAAGAGTTTAGCTACTGATGAATCTAAAAGTATTTAAAGAACTTGAGCCTCTATGAGAGGAACTTGACTCTTTAAGACACAGTGAACATGAATAATCCTTACTAAAGGAATACCATGTAATTATGACAACTAGTCTCAACTATGGAAATCAGGCTATTGAAGTCAACTGGGTAGGAGAGTTAGACTTGCCTCTCACAAGAAATGGCTTGCTGTCTTGTGAATAACAGAAAGTTAAATAATATCTGTAAACTCATCAATAACTTGACAGTTAAGGGAGCATTGGTGTTTCATATTGTTATCCACTCTGTTAAAGACACTACCGTAATTTTTCTGCTCATCTTTTATTATTATTATTATTATTATTATTATTATTATTATTATTATTATTATTTTTTAAATATTTAACTTAGCCGGTGAATATATAATAGCTGCAACTCTGCGGCTCGACAGAAAACACTCAAAAAACTCGCGAGCGATCGCTATGAAGGTTGCGGGTGTGCCCACCAGCGCCAACTGTCGACCAGATACCACTCTTGTATGTAAACAAAACCTTCAATTCTTCTCTGTCGACGTTGACGACAAGACGTATTCATACTCGCTGTAGAACCTGGAGTTTTCTTAACATATTTGGTGAAGTACTTCATTTTGGTTTGAGCTTTCGCAGTACAGGTGTTTTATCTTCAACTTAAATCTTGAACTCGTTTTTGGATAGATTTAATTTTTGATGACTTTGGATTGTTTTTTTGGACTTTCCTTGACTTTTAAATGGCCGACCCTTCCCTCAGTACGGAAGTGTGTTTAGGCTTTTAGCAATTATCTTATCACGTTATAAATTAATTATAGATTTTCCTCTATATATTTTATATCTCAACCGCCTTTATTAGGCCTCTTCGATTAGCTTTCCATTTATAATAAACATCAAAATAAATTTTAATGATTTGTTTATATGCGACCTTTCCTGAGAGTAGGCGGTCCTAACTTGGAAACCGAAGTTAAACAACGTTGAGCCCTTTCAATCGTAAATAGCTTTTAAAGAGCTAATTATTTAAAACTTATTAAATGAATATTTTTTAATAGATATTTTATGAAAGATTTTCTTTGAATAGTCTTCGTACTGTTTCAAAGATGAACTAACGTTTAGTTTATTTATGCTACGCAGTTTGCGCTCTATCGTTACGATAGAGAGAGAGAGTATCACGGTTTCACTTTGCAGAAAGAGTAAATCGATTCTGACGTTTTGTTCATTCTTCTTTCAAAGCTTAAATGTTTTAAATTCTATTTTAAAGGAACTTTTTAATTGAAAACCTTTCAGTTTTTCCTTTGGTCAAATAACCTGTTTTTTTGACGAAACGTAAGTGGGCTCTTCTCTTAGGTGCGAAATCAAGAGAGAGAGAGAGAGAGAGAGAGATAGAGACGGAGGGAGAGAGAGGAGAGAAAACGTTCCGATCTTTATCTCGTCCCAAGCGGGTAACGTTGTTCTCGAGTTACTCTCGTCCCTAGTCTCTGTACGGGGAGAAAGGATAAAACGTTTTTAGTTTTTTATTCTCGTCCCAAGGCAATGTACGGTGAGAGATTGAAAACGTAGTTTTGAATGAACTAGTGTTTAGTCTCTTCCCCAGCCACTGATTTTTTTTATCTTAAAATATGTTTACTGTTTTTTACTGGTATTAATGTGCTTACATTATACGACTGATTTCGCAATTACAACCTTTTGATGAGGGTAGAATTGCGTGCGTCAGGTAGAAATCAGTTTTATTCATACCTAATGTGAATTGTTAAAAAATTCGATTTCAGTGAAATAAGTGCAAAACAGAAAATCGTAGTGATAAAGTGATATTGCGCAAAGTGTTATCAGTGTTGCGACCGAGGGTTCGTCTGTTCGTGCCTGTCGTTCGCCTAGTCCGGGACCTCTTGCAAGCTCCCAAGCCCAGGGGAGAAGTAATGTCGTACGACTTATGGGTTCAAGAGGCCTTGATCAGCGAACAGACGTTCCCTCTATGGTATCGGGTGTATCTTACCAAGATCACCCCTACCATAAGGCGAGAGAGACGATTTTCTCCTCGTCATCCGAAGGCTTTTTGCATAAGAAACCGTGGAACAAGGTTTCGAGGCCCTTTAAGCGAAAGTCAGTCCTTTCAGGACAGGTCCAGCGTCCTGGTTTTAACCATTAGGACAGCTCTGACCCTATGCAGTCATCGGAAGACTGCTCGCCGCCTAACAAAAGCGTAACACAGACTCCGAGAGTCTTTTTGTAGGCAAGGTTTTGCGGTCACAGACGTTACCCTCGTCTCTTACCGCAACTATTCCCGTTGATCTTAAATGGGTTGTACGGCAAGACATGCAGAATAAGCTTGCCTCCCTTATGGAAGACTATTCTGCCGATAAGTCCGTTGAGCCTAGCCGTTTATCTCATCGAGATCCTGGCCTTCAGCCACCCTAACGTTCCTTTGTGCGTCCTGTTGACGTTGGCGTAGCCAAGTCACGTCAGTCAGGTTGTTTAGAACCACACGATGCGGTCTCGTGTGGATTTTCAGCCACATTTGGACGTTAGGCCACTTGCTGATGCTCCTGTTGACGTTCAGGACGTTCGCTAACAATCGGAGTTGACTTGTTTTGACGCTGAGCGTCAACCTCCGCATTCTAGAGTTGTTTTGACTGCTCAGTCTAGGCGGTCAAAGCAGTCTCGAGTGGACGCTGTGCGTCCTCACGCACCTGTTGTTGTTGACAGTTCACAGACTGTCAAGCAGTTACATGACGTTGCGTCCTGGTCTCACGCACCTGTTGTTGTTGACAGTTCACAGACTGTCAAACAGTTACATGACGTTGCGTCCTGGTCCGCTACTTATGCACCAGTGCGTGTGGACTCTGCTTGTAAAGCATTGCCACCACGGTAGGTCTCTCCCTTGCTTGAGACTCGGCTATTATCGGACAAGGTTCCTTCAGATGAGGAAGTTGCTGTTCCCCCTCCTACTGATATTCCCTTGAGGACTGTCAGACGGAGAGGAGCCTAAAGCTGCTTAGCCCTCTATGGACTTTAAATAAATCATGCTGATTTTTAAGGGTCTTTGTCCGGATCTTTTTGTAACTGCTGCTCCTCGTTCGCCTAAACGTCAGAGCTTACACTAGGCCTAGCTACTTCGAAGCCGTTGTTTTATAAGCTAGTGCTCTCTCGCTCTTCTAAGAGAGCTTTACGTTTGCTAGGCGACTGGTTTATCACCAGGAGGAGTTTGGGGGAGACAGCCTTTGCTTTCCCTTCTTTTAAACTGGCTTATAGAGCGAGAGTCTGATATGACACGAGAGAAGTTCTCGGCTTGGGAGTTCCTGCCTCTGCCCAGATAGACTTCTCAAACCTCATAGACTCTCCCTGGCGCCTGGCCATGAGACGCTCCAAGATTTTACAGGTCGACTTCACAGCTATTTTCGAGACTTTGAAGTTTTGCTGTACAATTATGTCATGCATAAACAAGGCTTTCAGGGATGGCTCCAATGATCTAACAGCCACGTTCTATGCAGGAACAAGTCCCTCAGGGATGGCTCCATGATTTGGCAGCCATGTTCACTGCAGGAGTACATAAGAGGCAAGTGCGCTCAATGTGTTCATTGTCAAGACAAACTTCACGATGAAGTCTACCAGGCTGTCCGGACAGCATTTATGGAAGGCGACTGGATGGTCTCTCTCGACCTTCAGGAGGCATACTTCCACATTCCTATACACCCGGATTCCCAACCGTTTCTGAGGTTTGTTTACAGGAATGTGGGGTACCAGTTTCGAGCCCTGTGCTTTGGCCTCAGTCCTGCGCCTCTCGTGTTTACGAGGCTCATGAGGAATGTGGCAAAATCCCTCCATCTATCGGAGATCCGAGCCTCCCTGTACTTGGACGACTGGCTTCTCAGAGCATCGTCCAGTCTTCACTGTCTGCAGGATCTACATTGGACGTTGAGTCTGGCCAGGGAGTTGGGACTTTTGGTCAACCTAAAAGTCCCAACTGATCCCATCCCAGATTATTCTATATTTGGGGATGGAGATTCGCAGTCAAGCCCTGCTCGAAGTCCAACTAATGCTGAAACGAAACGTTTATTCAGTCAGGAGTTGGAACAGTCTCGTAGGGACTCTCTCATCCCTGGAGCAGTTTGTCTCACTAGGGAGACTACACCTTCTGCCTCTCCGGTTCCATCTAGCCTTTCACTGGAACTAGGACAAGACATTAGAGACGGTATCATTCCCAGTCTCCGAACCAGTAAAGGCATGCCTGAAATGGTGGGACAGCAATATCAGTCTGAGAGAGGGACTATCCCTAGCAGTCAAGAACCCAAACCACGTGTTGTCCTCAGACGCGTCGGATTTGGGTTGGGGTGCGACCCTGGACGGTCGGGAATGCTCGGGTCTGTGGACCTCAAGTCAGAAGAGCATGCACATCAACGGCAAGGAGCTATTAGCAGTCCACTTGGCCTTGATGATATTAGAAGGCTTCTTCGAAACTTAGTGGTAGAGGCAACTCAGACAACACCACAACTTTGGCGTACATCTCCAAGCAAGGAGGCACACACTCCTTCACGCTGCTCGAGATCGCAAGGGACCTTCTCTTATGGTCAAGAATTCGAGGCATCTCCCTGTTGACGAGATTCATCCAGGGGGACTTGAACGTCTTGGCAGACTGTCTCAGTCGGAGGGGTCAGATGATACCCACGGAATGGACCCTCCACAATGACGTGGGCAAGAGTCTTTGGGCTACTTGGGGTCAACCCACCATAGACCTCTTTGCCTCCTCGTTGACCAAAAGGTTACCAATCTATTGCTCTCCAGTCCTAGATACAGAAGCAATCTACATAGACGCGTTTCTACTGGACTGGTCTTTTCTGGACTTATATGCATTCCCACCATTCAAGATAGTCAACAAGGTACTGCAGAAGTTCGCCTCTCACGAAGGGACAAGGTTGACGTTGGTTGCTACCCTCTGGCCCGCGAGAGAGTGGTGCACCGAGGTACTTCAATGGCTGGTAGACTTTCCAAGAAGTCTTCCTCTAAGGGTAGATCTCTTACGTCAGCCCCACGTAAAGAATGTCCATCAAAGCCTCCCCGCTCTTCGTCTGACTTCCTTCAGACTATCGAAAGACTCTCAAGAGCTAGAGGCTTTTCGAAGGAGGCAGCCAGTGCGATTGCAAGAGCTAGGAGAGCTTCTACCATTAGAGTATACCAGTCGAAGTGGGAAGTCTTTCGAGACTGGTGCAAGTCAGCATCTGTGTCCTCGTCCAGTACCTCTGTAGCCCAAATCGCAGATTTTCTTTTACATCTGAGAAAGGTTCACTCCCTTTCAGCTCCCACGATTAAGGGCTACAGGAGCATGTTGGCTTCGGTCTTTCGACATAGAGGCTTAGATCTTTCCAACAATAAAGATCTCCAAGATCTCCTTAAGTCTTTCGAGACCTCTAAGGAACGTCGTTTGGCAACTCCTGGATGGAACTTAGACGTGGTCCTAAGGTTCCTCATGTCAGACAGGTTTGAGCCATTACATTCAGCCTCCCTGAAGGATCTCACCCTCAAGACACTTTTCCTAGTGTGCTTGGCTTCGGCTAAAAGGGTCAATGAACTTCATGCCTTCAGTAAGAACATCGGCTTTTCTACAGAAAAAAGCCACTTGTTCACTTCAACTTGGTTTCCTGGCCAAAAATGAACTGCCTTCTCGTCCTTGGCCTAAATCTTTTGATATTCCTTGCTTATCAGAGATCGTAGGCAACGAACTGGAAAGAGTATTATGTCCTGTTAGAGCTCTTAAGTTCGATTTGGCTCGTACTAAGTCATTACGAGGGAAATCTGAGGCATTATGGTGCTCAGTTAAGAAACCTTCATTGCCTATGTCAAAGAATGCTTTGTCATATTTTATCAGATTTTTTTAATACGAGAAGCTCATTCTCACTTGAATAAGAAAGACCGATGTTTGCTTAAGGTTAAGACGCACGAAGTTAGAGATATAGCAACCTCCGTGGCCTTCAAGCAAAATAAATCTCTGCAAAGTATTATGGACGCGACTTTTTGGAGAAGCAAGTCAGTGTTCGCGTCATTTTACTTAAAAGATGTCCAGACTCTTTACGAGGACTGCTACACACTGGGTCCATTCGTTGCAGCGAGTGCAGTAGTGGGTGAGGGTTCTACCACTACACTTCCCTAATTCCAATATCCTTTTAATCTGTCTCTTGAAATTTTTTAATATTGTTTTATGGGTTGTTCGGAAGGCTAAGAAGCCTTTCGCATCCTGGTTGATTTGGCGGGTGGTCAAAGTCATTTCTTGAGAGCGCCCAGATTAGGGGTTTGATGAGGTCCTGTTGTATGGGTTGCAACCCTTGATACTTCAGCTCCTGGGAGTCTTTCAGCATCCTAAGAGGATCGCTGGGCTCCGTGAGGAAGACAGACTTACAAGGCAGAGTAATCGTCTAAGTCAACTTCCTTACCAGGTACCTATATATTTTGGTTTTGTTATATTGATAACTGTCAAAATGAAAAAACTCTTAGCTTATACGCTGTAAACATAATTAACTCTGGTCTCTACCCACCTCCTTGGGTGTGAATCAGCTATTATATATTCACCGGCTAAGTTAAATATTTAAAAATGATATTTTAATTATAAAATAAATTTTTGAATATACTTACCCGGTGAATATATAAATTAAATGACCCTCCCTTCCTCCCCAATAGAGACGCAGCGGGACGAGAAGAATTGAAGGTTTTGTTTACATACAAGAGTGGTATCTGGCCGACAGTTGGCGCTGGTGGGCACACCCGCAACCTTCATAGTGATCGCTCGCGAGTTTTTTGAGTGTGTTTTCTGTCGAGCCGCAGAGTTGCAGCTATTATATATTCACCGGGTAAGTATATTCAAAAATTTATTTTATAATTAAAATATCATATTATTATTATTATAATTACAATTATTAATATTATTACAAGCTAAGTTACAACCCTAGTTTGAGAAGCATGATGCTATAAGCCCAAGGACTCCAACAAGGAAAATAGCCCAGTGAGGAAGGGAAACAAGGAAATAAATAAACTACAAGAGAAGTAATGAACAATCAAAATAAAATATTTTAAGAACAGCAACAACATTAAAGTGGATCTTTCATATATAAAACTATAGAAACTTCAAAATAGCAAGAGAAAGAGAAAGAAGATAGAATAGCATGCCCGAGTGTACCCTCAAGCAAGAGAACTCTAACCCAAGACAGTGGAAGACCATGGTACAGAGGTTATGGTACTACCCAAGACTAGAGAACAATGGTTTTATTTTCGAATGCCCTTTTCCTAGAAGAGCTGCTTTACATACCTAAAGATTCTCTTCTACCCTTACCAAGATGAAAGTAGCCACTGAACAATTACATTACAGTAGTTAACCCCTTCAGCAAAAAAGAATTGTTTGGTAATCTCAATTTTTCAATATTAATCTTACCCGATGATCATGTAGCTGTCAACTCCGTTGCCCGACAGAAATCTACGGTCAGGATACGCCAGCGATCGCTATCCAGGTGGGGGTGTACTCAACAGCGCCATCTGTGGTCAGGTACTCAAGTACTTCTTGTCAACAAGAACTCAATTTTTCCTCTGTCGTGCCGCCGGCAAGACCTACTTGGATACGCTGTTGATTTTGGAGTCTTTTGTTCACGATTTGGTGATGTATTTGCTCTAAAGTTTAGCCTTCGCTGTTCAGGAAGCTTTATCCTTAGCTTAGCAAGCTTTTGGAATTAATTTGATTCATTGGTTAACGAACTTTGCTTAATTTTGGAATTCCCCCTTGACTACCTCTAAATTCAAGATGTCTGACCATTCCCAAGTTCCTAAATACAGGCAGTGTAGTGTTAGGACTTGTACTAGGCGTCTTCCGAAGGCCTCTATAGATCCTCACACCGTATGTTCCAATTGTAGGGGTAAATCCTGTCAATTGGAAGATCGATGTGGGGAATGTGCTGGGCTTTCGGAATTCGATTTTAACGAATTCCTCAGATATGCACGTAGGTTAGAGAAGGAGAGAGATAGGAGGAGTTCTTCTCGCTCTGTGGATTTTTCCTCTCCCCATGCCCCTCAACCTTTTCCTTCCCCTGTGGTGGTGACTCCCGAACCTGCTACGAGTGCTCAGCCTGCAATGGCTGATATGTTGCGTGCCATTCAGGCTCTCGGTGAGAAGGTGGAGTCGTTGGTTAGTGACCGCAATCAGCTCTTGGCAGATGTCAGAGAGCTGAAAGCGAAGAGTGCAGTGGGAAGTGTTAGTGCTAGTGATGTGCATAGTGTCAGTGTCAGTGTTGCGCATGAGGGTACATCTGTGCGTGCCAGTCGTCCTCCCAGTCCGGGACCTCTTGCAAGCTCCCAAGCCCAGGGGAGAAGCAATGTCGAAGGACCAAAGGGTTCGGCAGGCCTTGATCGGCGCACGGATGTATCCTCAGTGGTTGCGGACGTATCTGTTAAGGATCGTCCCATCCACATACAGACGAATGAGCCCTTACATTCCTCGTCTGTGGAAGAAGTTTCCAGGAGGAAACGGTGGACCAAGGTCTCACGACCGCTCAAACGTAAGGTCCCTTCCGAGCTAGTCCAACGGCCCAGGTGTAGCCACTGGGTCAGTTCGGACTCGCCACAGTCATCTGATGACTGCACACCTCCCAAGAGAGGTAGAGTGGTCCCTCAACAGGCTACTGCTCCGTCTGTTGTTGCTCCAACCACAGTAGACCCTAAGTGGTCCATGCTGCAGACTATGCAGTCTCAGCTTGCGGCATTCATGCAGGAGTATCATGCCGAGAAGGTTAACACCTCTCCTGTTAACCTACAACCCGCAGAGGTTGTGCGCTCAGCAGATACTGCGGCTGCCTGCTCCCACACCCCACCTGTGAGAGCTCCTCCACCGATGCGCAGTCCTCCCTGCCAGACGCATGTTCTTGCTGCACCATCTGCTAACATGCGTGAGCTGCCGCATCAGGAGTTGCCGGGTTCCAGCACTATGCGGCATTCTCCTCAGCCCATGCAGCATGCTCTGCAGATCTTACAGCATGCTCCGCATACCATGCAGCATGAGCAGCATACCTTACAGCATGCTCTGCATACCATACCGCATGCTCCTCAGCCCACCGCAGACCCTCCCACACACCAGCCCTCTGCTTTTGTTGTTGCCAGCTCGCAGACTGTCCAGCAGAGGCATGATGTTGGATCCGCAGGTACGCATGCACCCGTTCTGCAGGATTCAGCCGTTCAGCTTGCTGCTCTGCCTTTGCCACTCACAACTCAACTTTCGGATGATGATGTATCGGATGATGAAGCTGCTCATCTGGATGAACCTCACTCTGATGTTGAAGGACACAAGTCTTCGCCACCCTCCTTAGACTTTCGCAAAGTCCTTGCTTTGTTCAGGGACTTGTACCCTGAGCATTTTGTGTCTGCAACCCCTCGTTCTCCTCCCTCCGAGTTTGCTCTGGGCATGCAGTCTGCTGCGCCTGCCTTCACCAAGCTTGTTCTCGCCAGATCATCTAGGAGAGCTTTGAGGGTTATGGGGGACTGGTTGCATTCCAAGAAGCAACTGGGAAGGACCTCTTTTGTGTTTCCTCCTCCCAAGCTTGCTTCTAAGTCGAGCGTCTGGTATGCCACGGGAGAGGAACCTGGCTTGGGGGTTCCTGCCTCTGCCCAGGCCGACTTCTCAAGTCTGGTTGACTCTCCCGGCTATGAGACGTTCGAAGATCTGCTGGTCCTTTTCCGATCTAGATCATATGTTGAAGGGAGTCTTTCGTGCCTTCGAGATATTCAACTTCCTCGATTGGTGTTTGGGAGCCTTAAGCAGGAAGACTTCCCCTTCAGATAAGGACTCGGCCATGCTGATCATGTCTAGCATGGACAAGGCAATTCGGGATGGGTCTGGTGAACTTGCGGCTTCATATGTATCAGGAGTCCTCAAGAAGAGAGAACATCTTTGCTCCTTCTTATCTGCTGGTATCACTCCTTGCCAGAAGTCAGAGTTGCTGTTTGCTCCTCTCTCCAAGTGTCTGTTTCCGGAGGAGTTGATTAAGGGGATGGCTGCCTCACTTATCCAGAAGGATACTCATGATCTAATGGCTTCTTCTGCACGTAAGGCTAAAACCTTACCTTCCGTGCCTAGACCCTTCCGCCCTGCAGCAGTTGATACACCTGCTTCTAGGTTCATCCCGCCCTTTCGTGGCAGAACCTCCAGCAGAGGAGGTACCCGTGCAGACAGTCACCGTGGCAAGTCCAAGAAGGGTTCCAAGTCCGCAAAAGGCAAGTTTTGACTGCCTTCCTCTCCAGACAGCAGTAGGAGCCAGACTCAAGACCTTCTGGCAAGCTTGGGAGAGCAGAGGTGCAGACGCTCAGTCTGTGAAGTGGCTAAGGGAGGGATACAGAATTCCGTTCTGCCGCAATCCCCCTCTAGCTACATCTCCCATCAACCTCTCTCCCAACTACAAGGAGAAGGACAAGAGGTTAGCGTTGCAACAAGAGGTGTCGCTCTTGCTACAAAAGGAAGCAGTGGTCATAGTCCGGGATCATCAATCCCCGGGCTTTTACAACCGTCTCTTCCTGGTAGCCAAGAAGACAGGAGGTTGGAGACCGGTGCTGGACGTCAGTGCTCTCAATGCTTTTGTCACCAAGCAGACGTTCACGATGGAGACGACGAAGTCGGTCCTAGCAGCGGTCAGGCAGGAGGACTGGATGGTCTCGTTAGACCTGAAAGACGCATACTTTCACGTTCCCATCCATCCAGACTCCCAACCTTTCCTAAGATTCGTCTTTGGAAAGGTTGTGTACCAGTTCCAAGCCCTGTGCTTTGGCCTAAGCACGGCACCTCTTGTGTTTACCAGACTGATGAGGAATATTGCGAAATTCCTTCACTTGGCAGACATCAGAGCCTCCCTCTATTTAGACGACTGGCTTTTAAGAGCTCCCACAAGTCGTCGCTGTCTGGAGAATCTCAGATGGACTATGGATCTGACCAAGGAACTGGGCCTCCTGGTCAATTTAGAGAAGTCCCAGCTCGTCCCATCCCAGACCATTGTCTACCTGGGTATGGAGATTCAGAGTCGAGCTTTTCGGGCTTTTCCGTCGGCCCCAAGGATCAACCAAGCCCTAGAATGCATCCAGAGCATGCTGAGAAGGAACCGATGCTCAGTCAGGCAGTGGATGAGTCTAACAGGGACACTTTCATCGCTGGCCCTGTTCATCGAGTTAGGGAGACTCCACCTCCGCCCCCTTCAGTATCATCTAGCTGCTCACTGGATAAAGGACATGACGCTAGAGACGGTCTCAGTTCCTGTTTCCGAAGAGATGAGGTCTACTCTAACGTGGTGGAAGAACAGCATTCTTCTCAAGGAAGGTCTACCTTTGGCTGTTCAGACCCCCGACCACCGTCTCTTCTCGGACGCATCAGACTCGGGCTGGGGTGCGACATTGGACGGACAGGAATGCTCGGGAACATGGAATCAGGAGCAAAGGACACTTCACATCAATTGCAAGGAGTTGTTGGCGGTTCATCTGGCCTTGATCAACTTCAAGTCCCTCCAGCTAAACAAGGTGGTGGAGGTGAACTCCGACAACACCACAGCCTTGGCTTACATCTCCAAGCAGGGAGGGACTCATTCGAGGAAGTTGTTCGAGATCGCAAGGGACCTCCTCATTTGGTCAAAAGATCGAAAGCTCACGCTGGTAACGAGGTTCATTCAGGGCGATATGAATGTCATGGCAGATCGCCTCAGCCGGAAGGGTCAGGTCATCCCCACAGAGTGGACCCTTCACAAGAATGTTTGCAGCAGACTTTGGGCCCTGTGGGGTCAGCCAACCATAGATCTGTTCGCTACCTCGATGACCAAGAGGCTCCCGTTGTATTGTTCTCCGATTCCAGACCCAGCAGCAGTTCACGTGGATGCCTTTCTGCTGGATTGGTCCCATCTCGACCTGTATGCATTCCCGCCGTTCAAGATTGTCAACAGGGTACTTCAGAAGTTCGCCTCTCACAAAGGGACACGGCTGACGTTGGTTGCTCCCCTCTGGCCCGCGAGAGAATGGTTCACAGAGGTACTGCAATGGCTGGTCGACGTTCCCAGGACTCTTCCTCTAAGAGTGGACCTTCTGCGTCAACCTCACGTAAAGAAGGTACACCCAAACCTCCACGCTCTTCGTCTGACTGCCTTCAGACTATCGAAAGACTCTCAAGAGCTAGAGGCTTTTCGAAGGAGGCAGCCAGAGCGATTGCCAGAGCAAGGAGGACATCCACTCTCAGAGTCTATCAGTCTAAATGGGAAGTCTTCCGAAGCTGGTGCAAGGCCAATGCAGTTTCCTCAACCAGTACCACTGTAACCCAGATTGCTGACTTCCTGTTACATCTAAGGAACGTAAGATCCCTATCAGCTCCTACGATCAAGGGTTACAGAAGTATGTTGGCAGCGGTTTTCCGCCACAGAGGCTTGGATCTTTCCACCAACAAAGATCTACAGGACCTCCTTAGGTCTTTTGAGACCTCAAAGGAACGTCGGTTGTCCACTCCAGGCTTGAATCTAGACGTGGTCCTAAGGTTCCTTATGTCATCAAGATTTGAACCGCTCCAATCAGCCTCTTTTAAGGACCTCACATTAAAAACTCTTTTCCTCGTGTGCTTAGCAACAGCTAAAAGAGTAAGTGAGATCCACGCCTTCAGCAGGAACATAGGTTTCACATCTGAAACAGCTACATGTTCCTTGCAGCTCGGTTTTTTGGCTAAAAACGAGCTTCCTTCACGTCCTTGGCCTAAGTCGTTCGAGATCCCAAGCCTGTCCAACTTGGTGGGGAACGAACTGGAGAGAGTACTTTGCCCAGTTAGAGCTCTTAGGTACTATCTAAGAAGGTCAAAACCTTTACGAGGACAATCAGAAGCCTTATGGTGTGCTATCAAGAAGCCTTCGCTACCAATGTCTAAGAACGCAGTTTCTTACTACATCAGGCTTCTGATTAGAGAAGCACATTCTCATCTGAAGGAAGAAGACCTTGCTTTGCTGAAGGTAAGGACACATGAAGTGAGAGCTGTGGCTACTTCAGTGGCCTTCAAACAGAACCGTTCTCTGCAGAGTGTTATGGATGCAACCTATTGGAGAAGCAAGTCAGTGTTCGCATCATTCTATCTCAAAGATGTCCAGTCTCTTTACGAGAACTGCTACACCCTGGGACCATTCGTAGCAGCGAGTGCAGTAGTAGGTGAGGGCTCAGCCACTACATTCCCATAATCCCATAACCTTTTTAACCTTTCTCTTGAATACTTTTTATTGTTGTTTTTGGGTTGTACGGTCGGCTAAGAAGCCTTCCGCATCTTGGTTGATTTGGCGGGTGGTCAATTCTTTCTTGAGAAGCGCCTAGGTTAGAGGTTGTGATGAGGTCCTTTAGTATGGGTTGCAGCCCTTTATACTTCAGCACCTAAGAGTCGTTTAGCATCCTAAGAGGACCGCTACGCTCAGTAAGGAAGACGTACTTAATAAAGGCAGAGTAATGGTTCAAGTCGACTTCCTTACCAGGTACTTATTTATTTTATGTTTGTTATTTTGAATAACTAATAAAATGAAATACGGGATACTTAGCTTCTTTGTTAACATGTATGCTGGTCTCCACCCACCACCCTGGGTGTGAATCAGCTACATGATCATCGGGTAAGATTAATATTGAAAAATGTTATTTTCATTAGTAAAATAAATTTTTGAATATACTTACCCGATGATCATGAATTAAAGAACCCGCCCTTCCTCCCCATAGAGAACCAGTGGACCGAGGAGAAAATTGAGTTCTTGTTGACAAGAAGTACTTGAGTACCTGACCACAGATGGCGCTGTTGAGTACACCCCCACCTGGATAGCGATCGCTGGCGTATCCCGACCGTAGATTTCTGTCGGGCAACGGAGTTGACAGCTACATGATCATCGGGTAAGTATATTCAAAAATTTATTTTACTAATGAAAATAACATGTTGTCAGGTGTATGAGGGCAGAGAGGAAGTGTGAAGAATAGGTCTGCCTATTCGTTTTATGTGTTGGCAAAGAAAAAAAAAATGAGCCATAACCAGAGAGAGGGATCCAGTCTAGTAATGTCTGACCAGTCAAAAGATCCACTAATTCTCTGGCGGTAGTATCTCAATGGGTGGCTGGTGCCTTGGCCAACCTACTACCTTTTACTTCACTTGCACTCCACAGCTGTTATGAAAATCTACGTCCATGCTTTCCCTGTGCAAAAATCTAATAAAATCAGTAGGGAAGAACACTTGAAATGCAATAAACACTAATCACAATTTGAGAGGAGGATAGTCTTGATTTATTTAAAACATAATGCTTTATGAATTGAATGGTAACAAAAGCCAATTGAAACTCAATAAACACACAGAATTGGCTTAGGAAAATAATTTAAGAGCATTTCCTGCTTGATTATTCATAACAGCTTATCTTTAATCATCCAACTTGCAAAACCTGAATTTAAATATTCTCTTCCATGAAGCGTAATGATGGAGTCAAGACTCGAAATCAAATTGAAATCTAAGTCAATATGCAACTGAGGAGTCTCGTACAAGTCAGCACATTTCTGCATTACAGAAGGCTCAAGGATTAAATGGGAACCTGAATTGCTAGACTTTTACTGAATCTTAGAAAATAATATATTGATTCTACCCACCACAAAGTTGAGAACTGATTGATACAGTAAAGTGATGTAGAAGAACAAGAAGCTTCCAAACTTGCCATATTCCAGTTACCAGGATATTTTTCAGCAACAAGTTTACTCTAAGGTTTAAAAACGAGATAATTCCTTACCTTTAAGGTTTGCCTCCATGCTTTCTCTCTTCATCTTCCTGTACTGCTGGTTTTTTTCAAAATTATTGTTTAAATCACAGTGTTGTCCCCAAGATGATACATGAAGGTAATGTGGATCATGATTTCCTAGAATCAATTCCCATGCACACTCCACACAGTAATTGCTAAAAAACAGTTGAAGACATCTTAATGTGCAATAATAAGCAAACAAGTTGGAGAATCTGATCACAACTGACATGACTGAGAAACTGAAGAGACATAGACACTGAAGAGTAATTTTCTACTTATTGCTAAAATTTCACTTCCATTACTAAGGGCATATGTTTATTGAAGGGAAAGAAAATGGGAAATTTTAGAAAATTAAAAAAAATTTATGGGTAAATGTCGATTAAACTGAGCTTCTGGAAAAGAAGCAGTATGAACATCAGGGGAGGTACATCAAAATAAGATAATTTAAAAATTTCAACATTCAAATGGTATGCTTTGATAATTTTGAAATAGGCAGTTGACTTAAGTGTAAGGAATCCATAACTAGAAAACTGTGTCCAATAATTTTATATAAATCTGTATGCCTTAAGTTTAGTTCAGAATGTGTAGGTAATTCAACAAAACTGTTATCTACCAGAACCTTTGAATATAGAGACATTAGTTCAAGGACCCTCCTACCACTCGAGTAAGCTTCCTCGGTCTTGTAACGCTAATTCTAATCATGTGGATTATGTTATTTCATGTAAGACTGGATTTTGAATTGAGCTCAAATTGCTTAAAACTTTTTTGTAAAGAGAAATTAGAATTTGTTTGAACTTGCATAGCTCTGCCTTCAGCAGGGAAGGTGCATAATCTAATTGTCATATCTTTTATACTTATTTCATTCATCCTTGTATTTTTTATTTGCATAAATATATGTTATTTAACTGTTCAGAACCTAATGCTGGACATAAGTCACAAACTTTTATATATTTAACTGAGATTAAATGAAAGAAAATGCAAATGTTTGTGTTTGCGCTGTAATTCCTGTAAATTATTTGTTTTATTTTGTCTGAGTCATTTACAACCACCATTATTTGTCATTATTATTGTTACTTTTGTAATTTACAGAGATGGAGAAGCTGCACGCCTCAGAAGGTTTATTAATTCTTGGCAAAGTGACATTCAAGTATGGTTACACGAAACTTCTGTCAAAAATCTTAAAACAAGGCCACCAAAGATAGGTGAAACTACAGCAAAAATATTTTCTCCTGGAAGTGCTACAAGTCATATAAAGAGAGAACTTTATTATGAAAAGCCTAGTAAACCTCTATTGCAAGGTATCAAAAGTGATAAAATTGATATAGACAGCTCACAAAGTTCCTCAAGTTTTGAGCCAATGGCCAAAAGTAAAACTGAAGAAAAAAAGTTTGTCACTCTTAAGGTTTTGAAAATTGGGGATGGATTGCAAGGTAATGCTGCCCTATGTGAAGACTATGGAGAATGTTCAAGGAATTTTCTGGAAGACAATAAAGAAGATTCTTCAGGCAGTCTTAAAATGTTAAGAGAAGCAGAACCTCTCAAGTATTATGTATACTTTAGTCATGGAGATAATAAGCCACCTAATCTTCATGTAGGAGACAAAATAGCAATATATGCACCTTGGTAAGTAAGTCATACCCAGAGTTATAAAACAGAAATTTTGTAGTAAAAATTTTTTCTATACTCGCCTGATTTTCATATTGCTTCTCTCAGGAGGCTCGGGTTTTCTCAACATTTATCCCTAACCTAAAAATTATTCCTGTTTTCTTTCCTTTCAATAGATTTACGCCTCTAGTAAAGTAGTGAGACAATGTAGCAGTTAATAACAATAACTGATGGCTTAGAAAGCCATTATGTCATTGTCTTAAGCCTTAAAGTTACAACTATTCCTCATCCACTTGACATCACAAGTCGGAGGGAAGGAGAATGGGTTTGTATACAAACATCATCAAGTGAGCATAGAAATAAATTTTATTAATATAATTCCATTTACTTCTATACACTTCTCCTAATGTTCATATTGCTGACTCCCACTTTCTGATGCAGCTGGATTGCCAAAGAATGAAAGAGATAGGTCATCTATAATTGATACATACATACATATACCAAGGCACTTCCCCCAATTTTGGGGGGTAGCCGACATCAACAAATGAAACAAAAACAAAAAAGGGGACCTCTACTCTCTACATTCCTCCAGCCTAACAAGGGATTAACCGAGTTCAGCTGGTACTGCTAGGGTGCCACAGCCCACCCTCCCACATTATCCACCACAGATGAAGCTTCATAATGCTGAATCCCCTACTGCTGCTACCTCCGCGGTCATCTAAGGCATCGGAGGCAGCAGCAGGGCCTACCGGAACTGCGTCACAATCGCTCGCCATTCATTCCTATTTCTAGCACGCTCTCTTGCCTCTCTCACATCTATTCTCCTATCACCCAGAGCTTCCTTCACTCCATCCATCCACCCAAACCTTGGCCTTCCTCTTGTACTTCTCCCATCAACTCTTGCATTCATCACCTTCTTTAACAGACAGCCATTTTCCATTCTCTCAACATGGCCAAACCACCTCAACACATTCATATCCACTCTAGCTGCTAACTCATTTCTTACACCCGTTCTCACTCTCACCACTTCGTTCCTAACCCTATCTACTCGAGATTCACCAGCCATACTCCTTAGACACTTCATCTCAAACACATTCAATTTCTGTCTCTCCGTCACTTTCATTCCCCACAACTCCGATCCATACATCACAGTTGATACAATCACTTTTTCATATAGAACTCTCTTTACATTCATGCCCAACCTTCTATTTTTTTACTACTCCCTTAACTGCCCCCAACACTTTGCAACCTTCATTCACTCTCTGATGTACATCTGCTTCCACTCCACCATTTGCTGCAACAACAGACCCCAAGTACTTAAACTGATCCACCTCCTCAAGTAACTCTCCTGATAAAATGATAAAAATAATCTATATTCTAGACTCACCTGTAGTCTACATTATCATTTTGATGTATGGAACTTCATAATGTTTCCCTAAATGTATTTTATCCTGAAATTACCCATTTATATAAACACCAACACCATGTAACTTGACTAGAATTCTTTAAACTAAAAATAATCTAAATATAAAAATTTTATTAGACCACTTCGCCAGCAGCCACTATAGAACCTGAAGTTTAGCAATCATGATAAGTAAAGTTTGATGTTTAGCGAATACTGTACTGTACACTTTTGCGTGGCCACCAAAACCCTCGCAAAGAGAGATTTTTGCAAAAATTAAGAGATGTAGCTAAACTTCTAATATCATGAACATTAACCTTCAAATCTTTCATTAGACTTATTTTGATTATTCAATTAAAAGTAAAACTTGGCCTCATCTAATTTTATTTTATTCAAGTTAATGGTTACTTAGTTTAATTAGTTTATTAATTTTATTTTTGTCATTGTATCATAATCATAGTATCTCAGTTGTACAAACTTGAACTACAATCTATAAACTATTAGTATGATATAATATAAACCGTATAATAAGTAAATTGAATTATTTAAATAGAAGTAGTTATTAAGTACATATGGTAACATTCTCTCTCTCTCTCTCTCTCTCTCTCTCTCTCTCTCTCTCTCTCTCTCTCTCTCTCTCTCTCTCTCTCTCTCTCTCTCTCTCTCACATTTAGAAAACAAAACAAAATTAAGTTTGTACTAAAGCAACATGATTAGATGATAACACTTGGCTTAAAGGGGAAAATGATGCAAAATTTTATTTGTGACAATATATTCGCGTCAACGTCATTGCACCTCTTTTTTTTTTTTTAATTTTAGCGTCATTGCATTAATCGTTGATGAAATGGTCGTTCCGTCGTCAATGCAATGGTGCAACTGGTGACGCTAGTACCCAGAACCGTAGATAAGGCTTGTCAAAGAGTAAGATAGAATTAAGATTAAGGAAGAATCTGATCACAGTGACTGTGAGGTTAATGAGCCTTTATCAATTATTCAAAGAAAACCTGACTGTAAGATTAGAAAGTTTTATTTAAATGAAAGTGACAGTGAAATAGAGGAAACTTGTCAAATATCAAATAGAAAGCAGACTTTATATTAAAGATTAAACTTGATTATAACTGTATGTTAATGATTGGAAAACGCAGGAGACAAACTAATTAGATGTACTGCACTTACACAGATATTTCGGTGCCTCAAATAGTAATGTTTGAGTGAAAAATAGTAGTATGAAGTATTCTTTTTTTTTTTTATCTATATTGTGCCATATTTACGAATGAAATAAGATTTTCTGTAAGGAGAGAAATCAATCTTGTGGTATTATGACAAGAATATAGTATCATATTGAGATACGTGTTATAGCTATGTTGGGTTATACAGTATTTGTTTGTGTATGTTGTTTAATTCAGGACATTTAGTTTATTGGATTGAGAATTGTTGATATTAATTAGTTTAGTTGTTTAAGATAATTGATATTTTTTTTATAGTTTTGACTGTAAAATATGTTTTAATATGTTAATATTTGTAAATATTCAGTGGCATAGAATTATTGCTTAAGTAGTCAAGTTGATGGCTTAGATTAATATTGTAGGTAAAATTGAATGTATGTGATTGTATTTCAGTATGTAGATAGTGAATGAAGTCAAATAAAAGTAGAAGTGGGGTTAATTTTGGTCCATAATAAGCCCAAAGTCCCAGACATATTTTTTGGGAATTACTAACAGAGGCTTTTTAGCCATTTGAACCTGAAAGGATAGTGAGGGAGAAACGTATTGAACGCCTCCTATCATCGTCCCATTCTTGCAATATATTTTGCAGCTCTTTGGCCTGGTTGCACGTTTTTGTGTGGCATACAACCATAAAACCTCGCTCCTCACATCCTCCAGCCTCTGCTTGCTGTTGTACCTCTTCCTCTTCTTTGCTCACAGGCAGCGTCAATTTGGAGAGGTCTTCATCAGTCAATGGCTAAAGTGGCAGTTGATAAGGCCATTGACATCATTAGCAGTCATGTCTGAGAAGCCTTCTCCCACATATTTTGCCAGCTTCACAGGCTTGTTCACAGCTGAATTTTAAATCTCATCGAGAGTAAATCCCTTGTGGTCGTGGACAGCTGGTCATAATTTCTTCCAGCATGCATTGACTGTTTTACTTTTTATCTCCTTCAGCACCTGGATGTTGTGCAGCCAGGATGCTATTGTATAGTTACACCAGTACTCCATGAGTGAAAAGCTTTTTTTCATATCCATGGCTGTGACAACGTAATCCAGGGAATTACATGTGTACAGAGCTTTGAATGCTTGAAAGACGCTTTGATCCATAGGTTGAATTAACAGTGTGATATTTTCCAGAAAGATTTGTATATCCAGACCATCACAATGGAGATCAGTTGCTTGGCCTCCAGCATTATCCATAAGCAGGACCTTAAATGCAATGCAATGCCCTTCTCTGCAAGAAACAATTTGGCTTGGGGAGGAAACACTGGTGGAACCAGTTGGATGTCAGGTTGATGGATAGGTGCCTGTGGGTCAGGTGCCCTCGTGCCAAAAGAAAATGCTCTCTCATAGGTGGGTAGTACCGTCAGTGTGCTTCACATGGTTCACTGTGAGCATTGCATGAGGGTCTTAGCAGCGTTTCTTTAGCCTTAGGTGCATTTGCTTTATATCCTACTTTACTTTCAGGGTAGTTGTGGCCAATTGGTAACATCTCTGCCTGTTGATCGCTAGAATGGGGTTTGAGTTCCGGTCAAACTCATTAGTTCCTTTAGTGTCTGTAACCTCACCATCCTAGTGAGCTAAGGATGGGGCATTTGTGGGAGCTTATATGTGTACCTGCTGAGTTATCAGCAGCCATTGCCTGGCCCTCACTGATCCTAGTTTGGGTGAAGAGGGGCTCGGGTCTCCAGGGTTTTGTCCTGGTCGCTAGGGCAATGTCAGTGTCCCTTGCCTCTGCCATTCATGATCAGTCTTTAAACCTTTAAAACCTCTCTTTTTACTTCCAGTCTTCCCTCTTGCAGTCCAACCTCTATTAACTTTTACCTCATAATGCAACTCTAAGGCTTTACCCAAGAATCACTTAAGTGCTGAATGACTTCACTGGCCGAGACACCTGGCTATTCATAAATCCAACCCAAAAGAGTGCTTTTCTTCCTTTGTAAAACTAAGATTGGTTGTCTGGTGTGGTAATAATATGGTTGTCACTTTTCAAATTTGTTATATTTAATGTTTTTTGATAGATGTTTTACTTATGAAAAGATAGAAATTTGCGAATCAAACATACATGTGTTTACTGCTATAAATATGGTATTGATAACATTGTTCTGTTCATTTTTAGATAAATTTTCTTCATTCCAGGCATTATTTGGAAATTTCTGCACAGAAGATTCCAGTACTATTTGCATCTTTCTTCAAAGCTATCAAAGATGATATCACAAGTGACATGTCAGATTTTAAGGGGTTTTCACGAAAGAATGAAAAAATAATGAAAAGGAGCATTTCATCTCTTCCAGTTAAGAAAACATGCCTGGTCAAGTGGTCTTGCAACTGTGTCATGGGTATGCATGTACTTCTCATGATTAATGAACATTTTTTAGTCAAGATAGTCCATAATATGCTGTAGCATGAATATTAATGAGTTTATCAAGATCACTAAGCTAAAACTTTTCTGGGTTCTCATGACTCCAAAAGGATTTGTTGTTGAAATAAAGGTCTAAAAACAGATTGTTCCCATGCAAATATAAACCTTTCGTTATTTGATATAGGAGACTTAAGGGACAACTTGTGTTAGGAGCACAATGTACATGCCTGACTGAATCAAACTGCTTTTGACGAGTGTCTTTCACACTTTACTGAATAAGTAAACTCTGAGCACAGGTTGGAGCGTTGCTCGACTCCTATCCTCTTAGGAAGGGATTTACTCATGTACAAACCTGAGTGTTGCCTGTAACTGTCTGTGCTGATAATGACTACTGTACCTTATCTAAATAAGTTGTGATTTTTTAGGTACTCATGGGACTCCATCATTCAGCACTTGTGGGTGCACTTGATGCTGTCAGTGGGTCCCATATGGGAACCCTTGGCCAGTGCAGTATACATAGTTTGGAGCCAATGTCTGTGAGTTTTCCCAGTGTAATGGTTGCTGTTGTGGCTGAGAAAACTGCTGCCTCTTTCTCATCCATAAGAGTGTAGTCATTTTAGGTCACTCAGACCTTGGCTTTTTTGGTGGTACCGAAGGGAGAATGGCTTGCAAGGGGATGGAGAGGCAAGTTTGCTCCCTCTCTTACTCCTCTATCAACTCCTTTTCCCTCCTCTTATTATCCTTGTCAAATCAGGAAGAAGTAGATGAAGAAGAATAGTCTCGAAGGAAAGCCTCTATAAAATTTCCTTGAAACTTGTGGTAACCACTCTCCTCTTTTGAGGGAGAGTGGTAGAACTAGAACTCACCCACTAATTGGTACCTAAGGGGCTAGTCAAGCGATATGTTTACCATGTTTCCCTGGTGTGATTTCTATCACTGTTTTACCATGTGCTGGAGAATAGACCATTAGTAGCACTGTAGGCCAGGTGAGGGTGGAACACATGCTTTCACGATTCCCATTCCTTTTGTGTGATGAGAGGATCATGCCTTGCACTTAAAGAACTGCTGCTCTTGTACAGGAGGGATCCTCGCATTCTACCACCATCCCTTATATTTACTGTACTCCTAAATTTCGATACAAAATAACTCCATCATCTTAGTTTCCATTTACCAACAGAGCTCACCTACCAAATAGTATCTTCAGGGTTGGTTAAGTTGAGCGTGAGCCTGGTGTGATAGCTGCTGCTGTTACATTGGTTGCAGGGGGAGAAGTCCCACCCCATACTGAACACAAGCACCACAAGTCAGTTGAGGGTAAGGAACAACACTGTCTTTAGAAGCCACCCTCCTCCACTGGAAGGGAGAGACACAGCTCAACTCAATGATTTCCACCCCACACTTATGTGGGAGGCAGGTTAATCCTGGGCCTGTGCATGATTGCTTACTGCTCCATGTGCTTCTGAGCACTGAGCCATGCTGGACACTCAAACCCTGCCATCAAAGGTAAGAGTAAACTGTACTGCTTCTCGCTTTTAGTCAACTAGTGATTCCAAGGATCATTTCCCAGACATCCAACAAGGCTATTCACTGCCCGGTCCATAGTCTTTCTTCAGATTGCTGTTTATGTTCCTGGATTTGAGTCTTTGATTCTATGGAATGCAAAAACTTTCCTGAGTAGTTTGACAAGAATTTTTCTCCTGTGAGAGGTCCTGGTCATGTTTCCTCAGTGTCAAGGATCACTGAGTCTGAGTGGTCCATGGAGGAAGACCCTGAACTTTTTGGTTAAATGAACTTTGTGAGGCATTTTGGCATTCCACAAAGTCTTGAACCAAACTGTAGTCTCGTATGGTTGGAGCTTTCTAGTGTGGCTTCATATGAGGTAAATGCTCAGTTCTGTAGGTCTGAAAGTTCACTTCAGTCTAGCCAATCTAGAAAAGGATGGAGGATAAATACCACTCTCTGCTGGACTGGTACTTTTTCATACCTCGTTCTAAATAAAGCATTATGCATTCTATCTCTTCCATCTCTTCCACCTTAGAGGGAGACTTCATGCTTTTGTTGACAATGAGGACTCATATCAGCAATATAATTTTTCATTCGTGGTTAAAGCACCTTTATTATTGTATTCAGGTATGCTTGCAAATGCCCACTTGTGTTTCAGCTTTGGCATCTTTGGAGGCTCTTTCTTTCTGGGATTGAGACTACCACCTTGCTTTTGTCATGATCTGAGGATTGTGGTAGGTGAGGAAAGTATAATCTCATGCCCAAGCAATGGATGAAGTACATGGGAATTCTAATCAGTAGGGAAGTCTTTCCATAGAGGCTCACCTTAGCAAGTTCAGGGATGTAGCATTCCTGTTTCAAACAGGAATTGCCTAAACACTAATGGCAGCAAGTTAGAATAGTTAGCAAGGGGAAGAAGGTGCAAGTTTGCTCACACTTTTTTTCTCCTCTCAACTCCTCCTTTCCCCTCTTATTCTCTTCCTTTGATATTTCTTAGACAATAAAGTATTACAATAGTAGTTTTATAGGAAGCTTCTCACAAGAAGTTCCTTGGGACCTAAAGCAGGTGCTCTTCTCCTTTGATAGAGAGTGACAGATCTCACATGCTGAATGTTACTTTTGGGCTTAAGCTAGTGGAGCATGAGCCAAATATGACAAATGCCACTGTTGCAATGGCTGTAGTGCTGGACTGGACACCAGCATCGTAGTCTAGGTTAAGGGGATTCGTAGGGTACAATCTCTCTCGTTCCTGTCTTGATATGGAGGGATCATCTTTATCTTTATAGAGCCACTTTCCTTCAGAAGAGAGCAACGGAACTCACCCACTGGTATCCTTGGTATTGGTCAAGCAGAACATGACCCTAGTGTGACTGTTACCGCTGCTGCATCAATTGCAAGGAAGGCCAGGTAGGGGTTGGGAATATGCTACTCACCCAGTTAGGAGTATTCCTGTGTTTGGTCAGTCAAAGACTGATCCCAGTATGACAGGTTCTTCTGACATAGTGGTAGCTGTTGCGTGGTCCCATCTAGTACCAAGCACCTGCACCATCCTGGTGACCTTTTCTATTCCTACAGAAGTACGCTTTTGGGTATCCTTAAGTCGAGTGGTATCCTAATCTACTAGCTCTTTGGGTCGGTACTGAGAGAAACACGGCTTGGTCCGTTCTTTTTTATCAGCTGCTTCATAGATCCCCAATAGGCCAATTTTCAGTACTTCAGGGATGGAGACTTCTTACATCTCTGAGGGATTCTTTCACATTTGTGTTCAAGAAGGATGTCTGGATATCTGTGTGGTCCTCTGGAGGTGTCTAACAGCAATGTTGTACACACTATAGTGGAGGAGGTAGAAGGGTGTCTCTTTGGACAGAGCTCTGTTGTGAACTTTGAGGTTACCATGAGCCAGAATCTTTGATAATGTTTTCTCTATTTCGCTGCCATTTTCATTAAATTCCCCTTTCTATTCTTACTGGCACCTTTACTTCTAGTAATTGACAAAGGCTTACTAACTTCGCTGTCACTGTGATTAGACTCTTCTTATTGCTGGTTTCAATCTTACTCTTTGACAAGGCTTATCTATCTCCTTGTCATCAACTTTTCAAAATACTAAGACACACTATCAGGTTTCCACTAATTATCTTTGGTGCCTCAAAAATAGGGAAATTGAAGGGAAGTCATAGACAACATTTTAATCATCTCAAAATTCCTGAAAAAGAGGTCAGAATTATGGAAAACAGGCTAATGATTGGCAAAAGGAAAATCTTATTTTTCAATATTTAACTTAGCCGGTGATTATAATAGCTGCAACTCTGTTGCTCGACAGAAAACTCTAAGGTAAAACTCGCCAGCGATCGCTACACAGGTTGCGGGTGTGCCCAACAGCGCCATCTGTCGTCCAGATACCCAGTACTCAATGTAAACAAAGACTCAATTTTCTCTCTGTCGTGCTAACGACAAGACGTACTTACTCGCTGTTGCTAAACTGGAGTTTTTTCACAACTAATTGGTGAAGTACATTATTCTAGTTTTGAGCTTTCGCTGTGCAAGGTTTCTCTTCACAAATCCTTGAACTCTTTTTGATAATGGATTCTTTGTTGATGACTTTTTGATAGTTTTTTGATTTCCCCTTTGACCAACTCAAAATGGCTGACCCTTCACAAGTCCCAAAATTTAGGAAGTGCAATGCTAGGGACTGTTCAAGGCGTCTTCCGAAGGCTTCTATCGACCCTCACACTGTTTGTTCCAATTGTCGGGATAAAACCTGTCAATTGGAAGATCGGTGTGAGGAGTGCGTTGGGCTTTCGGAATTCGATTTTATCGAATTCCAAAAGTATACACGTAGGCTAGAGAGAGATAGAGTTAGGAGAAGTTCCTCTCGTTCTATCGATATTTCCTCTCCTCATGCCCCACAACCTATTCCTTCCCCTGTAGTGGTTGCTCCTAATCCCCCTCCTGGCACTCAGGAACCTTCGATGGCTGATATGATGCGTGCCATCCAAGCTCTGGGTGAGAGAGTTGAGTCCCTTGCTAGTGACCGTAATCAACTTATGGCGGATGTGAAGGAGCTGAAGTGCAAAAGTGCAGTGGGAAGTGTTAAAGTGAGTGATAGTGTTGTGGATAGTGTTGTGCTTGAGGGTTCGTCTGTTCGTGCCTGTCGTCCTCCTAGTCCGGGACCTCTTGCAAGCTCCCAAGTCCAGGGGAGAAGCAATGTCGTACGACAAATGGGTTCGAGAGGCTTTAATCAGCGAACAGACGTTCCCTCCGTGGTATCGGGCGTTTCTACCTAAGATCGCCCCTGCCTAACTAAGACGAGAGAGCCCATATATACCTCGTCTTCGGAAGGTGTTTCTCGCAAGAAACCCTGGACCAAGGTCTCACGACCGTTAAAGCGCAAGTCGGTCCCTTCCGCACAAGTCCAACGGCCCAGTTGTAGCCACTGGGTCAGTTCGGACTCGCTGCAGTCATCCGATGACTGCTCTCCTCCTAAGAGAGGCAAAGCGGTACCGCTTCAGACAGTTACACCGTCTGTCGCCGCACCTGCTCCTGTAGACCCTAAGTGGTCTCTACTGCAAGACATGCAGTCTCAGCTAACGTCTCTTATGCAGGACTTTCGTGCGGAGAAGGTTGCTGCCGCACCAGCTAGTGCAGCTTCTTGCCTACAACCGCCCACACGATCGGTTGTGCGTCCGGTGGACGCTGAGGTAACCTTCTCACGCACACCAGTTGAGAGAGTTCCGCCACCCATGCGTTCCAGTGTGATCTGCCAGCCGCATGTTGACGTTCAGCGACGCACGGAGGTCTCCGTTGACGTTCGTGAGGTTCAACAACCGTCAGAGTTGTTTTGTTTTGACGCGGTGCGTCAACCTCCGCAACCCAGTGTGGTTGCCACTGCTCACCCACATCAGTCCAGACAGTCTGGAGTAGACGCTGTGCGTCCCCGCGCTGCTATGGTTGTTGCCAGCTCACAGACTGGGCAACAGTTCCATGACGTTGCGTCCGGCTCAGTCACGCATGCACCTGTGCGACCGGACTCAGCTTACCAGCCGTTACCCACTCCGTTGCCGTTCCCTCATCAGTTATCGGATGAGGGACTTTCTGATGATGATGTTGCTGCACACGTAGATGAACCGCATTCAGAACTGGACGAGCCTAAGTCTACGCAACCCTCTTTGGACTTTAGGAAAGTTTTGGCCCTGTTCAAAGAGATGTTTCCGGACCAGTTTGTGTCTGTGGCTCCGCGTTCTCCTCCGTCAGAGTTTGTGTTAGGCATGCCGTCATCCACTCCTGCCTTTACTAGACTCGTCCTCGCACGCTCGTCCAAGAGAGCTTTGCGTGTGATAGGAGAATGGCTGCAGTCCAAGAAGAGTTTAGGTAAGACAGCTTTTACGTTTCCCCCTGCTAGACTCTCTTCTAGATCGAGCGTCTGGTATGCCACGGGAGAAGTTCTCGGCTTGGGAGTTCCTGCCTCTGCCCAGGGCGACTTCTCAAGCCTAGTAGACTCTCCCCGCCGCCTTGCCATGAGACGCTCAAAGATATGTTGGTCATCTTCGGACCTGGACCACCTGCTGAAAGGTATCTTTAGAGCCTTCAAATTTTTTAACTTCTTAGACTGGTGTCTAGGAGCTCTAAGCAGAAAGATCTCTCCGACAGAGAAGGAGACTTCCTTGCTCATTATGTCCTGCATGGACAAGGCCGTACGTGATGGGTCTAATGAGCTTGCTGCATCATTTGTGTCCGGAGTCCTTAAGAAGCGTGAAAACCTATGCTCATTCCTTTCAGCTGGAGTTACACCATGCCAGAGATCCGAACTTCTGTTTGCTCCGCTTTCCAAGTGCCTTTTTCCAGAAGACCTGATTAAGGAAATTGCCGCTTCTTTGATACAGAAGGATACTCACGATCTTGTTGCGTCCTCAGCTCGCAAAGCCACCCCTTTGCCTACCTTGTCAGCTAGACCAAGGATGGACACTCCAGCGTCCCGTTTTATTCCGCCCTTTCGTGGCAGAGCCTCCAGCAGAGGAGGTGCTCGTGCCGAAGGGAAACGAGGAAAGAAGAAAGGAACCAAGTCCTTTAAGGGCAGAGTCTGACTGCCAGCTTCTTCAGACAGCAGTGGGAGCCAGACTCAAGAACTTCTGGCAGACCTGGGAAAAGAGAGGCGCAGATGCACAATCTGTGAAGTTGCTCAGAGAGGGGTACAAGATCCCGTTTGTACGAAAACCCCCTCTAGCAACGTCTCCCATCGATCTCTCTCCCAGGTACAGAGAGGAAGACAAGAGACGAGCGTTGAAACAGGAAGTGTCTCTCTTACTAGAGAAGGGAGCGGTAGTCAAAGTCTTGGACCATCAAACCCCGGGATTCTACAACCGCCTCTTCTTGGTGTCAAAGAAGACAGGAGGGTGGAGGCCGGTGCTAGACGTCAGTGCGCTGAATGTCTTTGTCACAAAGCAAACGTTCTCCATGGAGACCACAAAGTCGGTTCTAGCAGCGGTCAGAAGGGAAGACTGGATGGTCTCTTTAGACCTAAGGGACGCCTACTTCCACGTCCCCATCCACCCGGACTCCCAACCTTTTCTGAGATTCGTTTTCGAAAAGGTTGTCTACCAGTTTCAAGCCCTGTGCTTTGGCCTAAGCACAGCTCCTCTTGTGTTTACGAGGCTGATGAGGAATGTAGCCAAATTCCTTCATTTAGCGGACATCCGAGCCTCCCTCTATTTGGACGACTGGCTTCTCAGAGCTTCTTCCAGTCGTCGCTGTCTGAAGGATCTAAAGTGGACTCTAGATCTGACCAAGGAATTGGGTCTCCTTGTCAATATGGAAAAGTCACAAGTGGTCCCATCCCAAACTATTGTGTATTTAGGGATGCAGATTCACAGTCTAGCTTTTCGGGCTTTTCCGTCGGCCCCCAGAACAAGCCAAGCCCAGTTATGCATCCAGAACATGCTGAAGAAGGAACGATGTTCAGTCAGGAAGTGGATGAGTCTGATAGGGACGCTATCATCCCTGGAACAGTTTGTGTCATTAGAAAGACTACACCTCCGTCCTCTTCAATATCACCTAGCATTTCACTGGAAAAAGGACAAGACGCTAGAAGCGGTCTCGATCCCCATTTCCGAGAAGATGAAGTCTTGCCTGACGTGGTGGAAGGACAGTATCAGCCTCAGAGAGGGTCTGCCCCTGGCTGTTCAGACTCCCAACCACGTTCTCTTCTCGGACGCATCGGACGTAGGCTGGGGCGCGACATTAGACGGTCGGGAATGCTCGGGAATATGGAACTCGAGTCAAAGAACAATGCATATCAACTGCAAGGAGCTACTGGCAGTACATCTGGCCTTGAAAAGCTTCAGGTCTCTCCTTCAAGGCAAAGTGGTGGAGGTGAACTCGGACAACACCACGGCTTTGGCGTACATCTCCAAGCAAGGAGGGACCCACTCACTGACGTTGTACGAGATCGCAAGGGACCTGCTCACCTGGTCAAAAGGTCTAAACATATCGCTAGTAACGAGGTTCATCCAAGGCAACTTGAATGTCATGGCAGATTGTCTCAGTCGGAAGGGACAAGTAATTCCAACAGAATGGACCCTCCACAAGGATGTATGCAAGAGACTTTGGGCCACTTGGGGCCAGCCAACCATAGATCTCTTTGCAACCTCGATGACCAAGAGGCTCCCAATATATTGCTCACCAATCCCGGACCCAGCAGCAGTTCATATAGATGCCTTTCTCCTAGATTGGTCACATCTAGATCTATATGCATTCCCACCGTTCAAGATTGTCAACAAGGTACTGCAGAAGTTCGCCTCTCACGAAGGGACAAGGTTGACGCTAGTTGCTCCCCTCTGGCCCGCGAGAGAATGGTTCACCGAGGTACTTCGATGGCTAGTAGACGTTCCCAGAACTCTTCCTCTAAGGGTGGACCTTCTACGTCAGCCACACGTAAAGAAGGTACACCAAAGCCTCCACGCTCTTCGTCTGACTGCCTTCAGACTATCGAAAGACTCTCGAGAGCTAGAGGCTTTTCGAAGGAGGCAGCCAGGGCGATTGCTAGAGCAAGGAGAACATCCACCCTTAGAGTCTACCAATCGAAGTGGGAAGTCTTCCGAAACTGGTGCAAGTCAGTATCTGTATCCTCGACCAGTACCTCTGTAACTCAAATAGCTGACTTCCTCTTATACCTGAGGAAAGAACGATCACTTTCAGCTCCCACTATCAAGGGTTACAGAAGCATGTTGGCATCAGTCTTCCGTCACAGAGGCTTAGATCTTTCCAACAATAAAGATCTACAGGACCTCCTTAAGTCTTTTGAGACCACGAAGGAGCGTCGTTTGGTTACACCTGGTTGGAATTTAGACGTGGTACTAAGATTCCTCATGTCAGACAGGTTCGAGCCGCTACAATCAGCCTCCCTGAAAGATCTCACCTTAAAGACTCTTTTCCTGGTATGCTTAGCCACAGCTAAAAGAGTCAGTGAGATTCATGCCTTCAGCAAGAACATCGGATTTTCATCAGAAAAGGCTACATGTTCACTACAACTTGGTTTTCTAGCCAAAAACGAGCTGCCTTCTCGACCTTGGCCGAAATCGTTCGATATTCCAAGCTTATCGAATTTGGTTGGCAATGAACTAGAAAGAGTCTTATGCCCTGTGAGAGCTCTTAAGTTCTATTTAAAACGAACTAAACCTTTACGAGGCCTGTCTGAAGCTTTATGGTGTGCAGTTAAGAAACCATCTTTGCCTATGTCAAAGAATGCTTTATCCTATTTTATCAGACTGTTAATACGAGAGGCTCATTCCCATCTGAGTGAGGAAGACCAAGCTTTGCTGAAGGTAAGGACACATGAAGTTAGAGCTGTCGCAACTTCCGTGGCCTTTAAACAAAATAGATCTCTGCGAAGTATAATGGACGCAACCTATTGGAGAAGCAAGTCAGTGTTCGCGTCTTTTTATCTTAAGGATGTCCAGTCTCTTTACGAGGACTGCTACACACTGGGACCATTCGTAGCAGCGAGTGCAGTAGTGGGTGAGGGCTCAACCACTACAATTCCCTAATTCCATAACCTTTTAATCTTTCTCTTGAAATGTTTTTATTGTTGTTTTTGGGTTGTCCGGAAGGCTAAGAAGCCTTTCGCATCCTGGTTGATTTGGCGGGTGGTCAAAGTCATTTCTTGAGAGCGCCTAGATTAGGGGTTTTGATGAGGTCCTGTTGTATGGGTTGCAACCCTTGATACTTCAGCTCCTAGGGGTCGCTCAGCATCCTAAGAGGATCGCGAGGCTCCATAAGGAAGACGTACTTAAAAAGGCAGAGTAATTGTTCAAGTCGACTTCCTTACCAGGTACCTATTTATTTTGTTTTTGTTATTTTGATAACTTCTAAAATGAAATAAAAACTCTTAGCTCATAATAATGTAAACATATATTGCTGGTCTCTACCCACCCCCCTGGGTGTGAATCAGCTATTATAATCACCGGCTAAGTTAAATATTGAAAAATGTTATTTTGATAATAAAATAAATTTTTGAATATACTTACCCGGTGATTATAAATTAAAGGACCCTCCCTTCCTCCCCAATAGAGACGCAGTGGAACGAGGAGAAAATTGAGTCTTTGTTTACATTGAGTACTGGGTATCTGGACGACAGATGGCGCTGTTGGGCACACCCGCAACCTGTGTAGCGATCGCTGGCGAGTTTTACCTTAGAGTTTTCTGTCGAGCAACAGAGTTGCAGCTATTATAATCACCGGGTAAGTATATTCAAAAATTTATTTTATTATCAAAATAACATATTTCAACCCTCCACGGTTCTGGAGGGTCCACTAATGCTCTAAGGTACGATGCTTTTACCCGAGGAGAAAAGCGTCTGATGGTTTTAAGGAATTCAACAGAGGACGATATGTTATAATTGTTTGGGATATATGGAGAGAGGAAGCCTTAATTTTTCAGTTTAACTTCAAACCTGATGATGAGCAGACGTACCTTGCTGCTTGAAACACGTTGCAATTTGACTTCACCCATGAAACGACAAAGAAAAATCAATCACTGAACCCTGGAATGCCCCTGGACTTCATACATATAAAATGTTCAAATGTACTAAATACTTTTTTAAGTAAAGAATTCATTCATTTGCTGATGAATATATATCCTCTCTAAGATTGAGAATAGCACAGTTATTGGCAAATTGTAGTGCTGTTGAGATGATTAGATCATTAGAAAAGGGGTCTTATAAAATTAATGCCACTGAGGCAGCCAGTATATTATTATTATTATTGTTATTGTTATTGTTGTTATTATTATTATTATTATTATTATTATTATTATCATTATTATTATTATTATTAGTAGTAGTAGTAGTAGTAGTAGTAGTAGTAACTAAGTTACAAACCTAGTTCGAAAGGCAGAATGCTACTATCTCCATGGCTTCAGCAGGGAAAATAACCCAGTGAGAAAAGGAAAAAATAAACTATATATGAGAGGTAAAGAGTAAAAAATGTAAGATATCTTAAGGTTAGTAACAATGTTAAAATAGGTCTGTCCTATATAATCATAAAGAGAGACTTATGTCAACTTGTTCTACATAAAAACATTCACTGCAAGTTTGAACTTCTGAGGTTGCACTGATTCAACTGCCAGATGAGGAAGATCCTTCCACAATCAAGTCACAACTGGAATAAAACTTCTAAAATATTGTGTACAGTACTATTGTACAACATGGTGGAGAAGGCAAGACTTATAATTATTTGCATACTTTGTACTATATGCAAGATGGTAAGATCTGAATGCAAAGGATAGTTATAATTATGAAAAATTTTTTGGAACATCCTTGAAGAACTAACGGAACGACGGTGTCAGAGATTGATATTCACATCACAAATAAGAAATTTATTAAACTGCAAGTTTTTGTCCAACTAATTAAGATGGAAGTCAACAGCTGAAGACCAGACAGGAGAACAATACATGAAAACCGGTTGAGTGAAAGAATTGAAAATTTCTTCAGAATTGATTAATCACTGAAAATCTCAAAAGACTCTCAATAAGCCAATTTTTTTGTCCAATTGAAGGAGAAACAAAATGGAAGTGTTTCCCAAAAGTAAATTTGCAATCAATAATCACACCTAAATTTGAAAAATAAGTAGTTTTATATAGTTGAAGAAATGTTATCAATGCAGAGGGCTGGATGTTGAGGAGTCACCGTCCTCAAACTACTTACAATCACACTTGAGAGTTTTATTAAGGTTCAACTTCATTTCCCATAATTTGCACCATGCTCTAATTTTAGCTAGATCTCTGTTAAGGGATTCAGTAACCCCAAACCTATATTCAGGAGATAGAATTGATGCAAAAAGAGTAGCATTATCTACCTGGGCAATGAGCTTGTTTTCAAGGTCAAATCACATATCTGTATATAGTGTGAAAAGTAATGGCCCAGAACGCTACCCTGAGGAATACAAGATATTACATTTCTATGCTCACTCTGGTGCCCGCAAACCACTACTCTGCATTCTATTACTTAAAAATTCAAATAATAATGCTAAAATAAGACTCGCCTACTCCTAATTGTTTTAATTTTAAAACAAGAGGTTCATAATTTATGAAAAAGTTATATCATCTTAAAAACCATTTGAGTCCAAGAAGCTTCAGGCACAGAACTTTTGTTTTAGGACACATATACAGTATACTGTACAATTATATGTAAGAATATTTAATTTTTGTTAGGATTTTGAATATTGAAACACATCAATTTCATTTTGCCATTTCATTTATGATATCAAACTTGGAAAAAATTTATTTAGGGATATGTTAATAAATTGATTATTTAGTTTAAAAAATTAAAGTTTTGCTCTCTTGGAAATTGAGTTGATTGTGGGTAGAAATCTGATATAAAATTCAATAAGTCAAATGTTTTGGGAAAAAAAATGATTGCCATTTTCTTAATTTTACTTCAATAGATCCATCCATACTGCCTTCTATGTGTGATTCCCGGAAACCAAAGGTAGCGAGCAATCATGAATTTCAAGAGTTTATTGAATACAAGGATGGGACACCAACTTTAAGAAGTGTTAAAAATGCTTCACAAGAAATTCACCAGGTATGTGTGAGCTTTTATTTTTACAGTACTTTAGAGCTTTTATTTTTTATATAACAATTGATTATCATATACTGTAGATGGTGTTTTCATAGTCCATTAAGTTCCTGGATTCACCAGTCTCTCAGACAGCAGTAGTCTTATTATCTATTTTCTTTTGATCTTCAGTTATTTATCATTTAATTTCTTCACTATAGGCTTTCACTGGTGTGTTCATTTACTAGGTATGTGTATTGGTTGAGATCTATATTATAGTGCTTATCAATTTTGATGTTATAATTTTTACTAATTGCCAGTTCTTTCAGTAAATGTTAATTAGTGATTTATACAATGAATGGATAGATACTTTGTAGTTGTAGAGTTCATGTTAGAAGTAGCCAGCTTTATTGTGACCAACTATTGCTGTTTGTTAATTTATTTCCAGAAAGCTTACTTGTAAGTCATGATGTTTATACTGTATCTACAAAACATTGGCTTCTAGACCTTAGATTGAAAACTGAAAATCTTCTCTCTCAATGCCCTGTACCCTCCTCCCAGGGGACATACCCAGTGCATGACCAATTTACCAGAATGTGAATCTGAATTATGTCCGTTGGTTCAGGATGTTTGCCCTACCTCATGATCTCATAATCTATGTTGTTCATAGCTTTTGACTGACATTTGTCTCTCTCACATAGTTCGGGGTATTTTAGTGTTATTTTATAATACTTGTACGCTATTTTTTTATATAGGATTTTATGTGACAATTATCAAGATGTCTTCTGCTTTCAAATGCTTTATTATGTTACTGCTTAATATCTCCGCCTGTCATGCTGGAGGCAAGAGTTTGATTCCTTGACTGAAAGCCAGTGTTTGTTTTGTTTTACCACTACCAATTCAGAGTTGGGCCAAATTGAAATTAGCTCCCAAATATGTGAGATGTCTTAATTGCTTTAGAGCATAGTTCAGATGTGCATGTTAAGATAATTATCACTGAATTGCAATCTTTTATTTCCTGCTACTTGAAAAGTAAGGAAAATGAGAAGTCCTAATGTTTTGGTTACAATATTAGTGTGCAAGTTTTTTAACGACTATTATCCATGTATTTAGTCCCCAAAACAGTCTAATTATTGACACTAGGTATTTTTGTGTTAAGTGTGGAGTACAGTCAGACCTCGTTAATCGTGGTTTCTTACTTCGCGATTTTGGTTTATCGCGGACAAAAGGTTTAAAAAAAAGAAAAAAAAATTGGGTTATTGTTTACCTAACTGTAGGAATTTGATTTCTAATAGTTGGCAACAGCATTGGGGTGGCCAAGAACAATGCAGTACCTATTGAATAAATATTCATAAAAATCGCAATGAAATTCAAGCTGGGCAATGATTTCAAATAGCCCGCGCTCCTTTACACTGGGAGCGCTGCGCGCCACTACCCTAGCTCTCTCTGTACAGTGTGTATCCATTTACTGTGTAAAATATTACAGCTATATTTGAAATAGACCGGATTTTGATTAAACTGGTGTTTCACTTAACTGTATCCAATAATAATGGATGTAATATTTACACCTTAGTATCAAATTTATAATTCAATACCTAGCGAATTATAATCTTGTGCATTGTTTACATTCAAATCAGCTGATCAACAGTGCCTAGTCTGTCGTCAACCTCAATTTTCGGATCAAATGCACGATATTTTATAGTTTTTAGCTCTGTGGTGCTTGATTATAAAGCCTCAATAGAGACTTAGCAAAGAAACAAAGATTTCTTTTATTTGAGAGAGAGAGAGGATATGAATGATTTGCATCTCTCTCTCTCTCTCTCTCTCTCTCTCTCTCTCTCTCTCTCTCTCTCTCTCTCTCTCTCTCTCTCTCTCTCTCTCTCAGGAAATATTCGGTTTCGTTTCGAAAGCATTATCGCATTTAAGAAAATTACTATTATTTAAATAGTTAATTGTGCTTTATTTATTAAAACATTTATGTGGTTTTGTTTTAAATTTCGGGTGTGTTTTATCAAGCTAAGTATTTTGGGTGCCGTGATCAGATCAGCTGATATGATCACTTGTTTTGGACAACTAGGAATGTTTACATTAATAGTTTGCAGGTTATTGGTACCTACACTATTGTATGCAGGAAAACAATGATGCAAACAAGTTTAAAAAAGAGAAAAAAATTTAATTCAATAAACTTGAAATTTAAAACCATCAAAATCAACACTGCCATTTGAACTATTAAAAAGTGTTTAAAAAATTCATCAGGACACCATCGTCTTAGGGATAATCTTCGTTGCTTTCGTTTGCACTACAAACACAGTAGTACTGTCATCGTCCTCCGTGTCTAAATTGGTTGAAATGCTTTTGCTGTATACTTAGAAAACCAATATAAATTAAATAAAGGTGATTTTATATCATACTTTTGCTAAACACGCCACCTAAACCCGAAACCATAGCTTATTTTACGTTCCGTCCCCAATCATGACGAACAAACGAATGTATTTAAACATCTGTGAATAGGTTAGAAATTCAACATGAATGAAGTAAGAGTGATTTTATGCCATGTTTTTCTTAAAAATACCACCTAAAACAAAAAAATTTTTTACGTTTCATCACCGAGTATGACGAAGAAACAAACGCATTTATTCATGCAAGTAATAACCAATCATACTAAGAGCTTCAAGTAAAGATGTTATTATGAATAAAGATTATAATATGTGTGTGATAAAATATTTATAGCCAAAGTGCAGTAACAGGCTGGCCTTGAAATTGCTGTCCATTCATTACATGGAGTATATGATAAAAACCCCTTTTCTGGATCGATCTGTGACGGCCGGTGAAAAGGGTCCTTCTTTACACTTTTCTAATATAAATCTTCCAAATATACTAGAGAAAGATAAAAGCATGGAATGCAGAGGTTACTACCCTCGCGCGATCACCTTGTGGGTGTCGTGTATTTAACAAGGGCGTGTGAAAACCACTATTCACAGGCTGTCTTCCATTTAGATAATCCCTTCATCAAAGGGGAGGGCCGTGACAGGCCCTAGAGAATACAGTTGGACTACCCCACCGACACCTACTACTCGCGCTCTCCAGGTCATCCTTCTGTTTTGGACTTGCCCGCAAAGTCGTAATTTTTTTGTGCTCGGTGTTTTTGCAAGTGATTGTCGTTAATTCAACATGACTGACGCTGCTACTTCACCTTTACCAATGTTAAGTATCATAGTTTGTTTTGACAGTTTTTTCAGTACCGGGCATTTGTTCTCTTTCCAGTAATGTGGATTTTAATTTTGGAAGAGGCTTGGCCGTCCTCGGTGACGGCAGCCATTTTGGTTTTGTTCGATTCGGTAGTTTTTCAAGTTGATATTGCCCATCTGGTACTCTGTCATCTAGGTTATATCACTTACGTTTTATGACCATTTTTATTATCATTATTGATTATTGGTTTTTACTATGGTATTTATTTGCTAGCGAGTCCAATTTGGACGAAGAATATCGATCTAGTCTTTGTTATAGTTATGTACACGCCTCAGGAAGGTGCTCGTTTTAGACTATATCTTTATGTTTATTTGTTACGTTGTCGTTATTCTTCGTTCTTGGTTATTACAATTTTATCATTATTCTTATCATATTATTGTGTGATTTTGGTTCTGTATTATGTAACCTTGAGAGCGTGAGCATAGAGTGCTCGTTTTCTGTTACTACAGTTACGAGATACCCCTTCTCTCGTTTTCTTTATTAAGCTCGAGTAGAGGAGGTGGATTTCCCGTTTCCGTTTTATACGATCACGAGTTATTCCTGCCTCCTCTTATTCTCCGGGTTGATGATATTACGTTTAATGATATTCACGTTTTATTGATGTGGTTACTGTTAATAGAGCTAGCACTATTAATAGGTTACGTTAGTGTATGAGTCATTATTTGGGATCGCTTTATGCCGACACCCTTAGCTCCGCCTTGAGTTATACTCCGCTATAATGGATACTCATTGGGTGAGAACTAGTCAGATATTTGGAGTGCAACAGTGAAATCTGGCACTCAGACTCCAGCTGAGGCCTTTTGCACACGAACCTTTGTCATGATTGATCACAATTACATTATTACGGTCCTTTTACATCGAATCTCCGGCTTCACTGGAGATACACAGACGTTCAGCATTGAGGTTAATATTATCGTACTGCTGAGGGTCACGATTTCACGATGACAGACCTTTGTCACCGGATCTGCGATACAAACAGAAATCAATCAGACGATCAGAGCCAGGGTACGAACCCTTTTTCGTGAATAATCACAATTTCGTTATTACGGTCCCTTTTCATCAAATCTCCGGCTTAACCGGATATCACACAGACGTTCAGCATTGAGGTTAATATTAGCTTTCCTCTGATGTTCACGTTTTCACTATGGCGGACCTTTGTCACCGGATCTCCGGTGGCAACAGAGATCACTCAGACCACGGGTGGCCAATCTTTTGTTTTAGCTGTAAAGGAAAGGATTTAACATGAATACAAAGTAAACTGTACTTACTTTAATGACACTGAATTTGCGTTGATAATATTCATTAGCTATTCTTGAAAGTCCTAATGAAAATATATGAACATAATTGGCAATTTTAAAGAAAAGTCATTCAATTTACTATCTTTGGGGTATAGTGCGCCACTTGTAATCATGCAATGCGCCACTGTTGGCGCATGCGCCATAGGTTGGCCACCCCTGACTCAGACGTTCAGAACCGGGGTTAACATTATTTTACCGATGAGGTTTATAGTTACATGTTACATGGTTACTGGATATTAGTATTCTATTGATTCATCTTTTCACTGACCAGAGTCTCAAGGAACAGTAGATAGCCTCTCATGGCATGGTTGGTTTCGACTTGGCTTTTCATTAGAAGGGGCTAGCATTCGGTCCCAAGTACTGAGTAGAAATTTATTTCTATTTGAACACGATGTTGTATGGATATTTATCCATATTTATACATATTTATAATTAAATATATGCATAAATATAAACATTATTATTAGTTATAGTTATACGGTTGATCCCAGCCTGTGAATAGGATCACTAACCAGAGTTTCAAGGAACATCCAGACTTATGTCTACTTTCTTTTACAGAAGGTCCGCCTACATGGTATGGTTCCCGGAGTCATGCACGCTCTGCTACGAGCTGTCCTCCCTACTCCTGACCCATGATGTAAGTTGGTTCTAATATGTTTCTTTTTGGTATCCTTTGGCGATGATTTGATTTGATCCGGATTTATGTATGCTTTGCTTATTGAGGAGAACGGTCTTCTCCTTCATCACTAATCCCCTCACTTCTTTCAGGATGATGATGAATCTCTCCGGCCTGCAAGAGCGGCTCTCCGCCCTTGGGTATCAAGGTTTGGAAGGAATGCTCCATCTAGAGGACCCTATCTCCTCGGAGTGTCCTCTCTAGGGTTGGACATCGACCCCATGGACGGGCAGGTAGGTGATGATGAGTTTTGAGCCTTCAGCTTTGCAATTACCTGCGTCACCGACCTAGGACCCTCAAAGGATCCTGATGTTCATATTACCTTGCATAAAACCGTGACTGCTAAAAGCCAGGGGTAGGGTTAAAGAGCAGATACAACACATTCTAGGGCAAGCCAAGGGGCTATGACAGAGCTTAAAGATATGGTGGTGAGTCGGATCCGTTCAGGAACTCGGATGACTCCCCCTACAGCCCCAGGCATATCGAAGTAACCTCCTTAGATAAAAACAACACATAGAAATTTGCCTCACATGTCCCATATATAGATGGTACCATAACTCTGGATGGCATAGACGTCCGTCCTCTGGAGGACCTAGAATTTACTCTCGGACTAGAATTCCCATTCAACGGATTCGTTCGATTGAAAGAGCATGCCTTGGTTAGGTTAGACAAGGTACCGAAGGTAACGGTATTATTTCCTAAAGGGCAGGCCCGATCTGTCTGGACCAGGATGTTGTCGGTCTGGGGGGTACGCTAATTCCAAGCTCACCCCACACAATGGGGAATACGCCATATCTACAACTGCTCTTATTGTTGCCTTGCCTATTACGGATAAATGGACAGGTCTTACTATTCAAGCTGACAAAGAAGGTTCGGCCATGCCGGCTCTTAAAGAGCCGGACCCCACCTCGGGGAGACCCTAGCCTCGATTTATCCCACTGAGACTTTGTTTCGGATATTCATGAAGAGCCAATCTCTGCCCTTCCAATTCGACCTACACATTTGGTGGTCTGATCGGGTTAGTTGTAGGAAATACGTTCTGTCTGAGGCCTCTATCAGACAGGAATCGAGCAGGCTGATACTTTCCTCCTGATGGGGTAAAACCCTCTTCCCTCAGGAGGAGGTGAACAAGGTTCTACAAGATGATACGAGAGCAACCCAAAATTGCAGGAAAGGCGGGGCCTCACTGCCAGAAAGAAGGTCGAAGACCAAAAGCAAGCTTTCTTCAAGAAGAAGCAGAGAGTTGCCCTCTACAAAACGAACCGGGGTCACTGCCATCAATAGTCAGTTACCCACTCGTCAACAGTCTTCCTCTGATTCGACGCCTATGCATCCGGATCCCCCCTCATCAGGTGGGCTACCTCACTGATTCCCCAGGTACACAGCCCAACCCCTAGCTCCGAACCCTCAGGTTCCTTTCGTGGACACCAGAGAGGAAGATACAGGAGTAGAAGACAGTTCCGCCATCGAGGCGGACCTAGAAAAAAGGGGGCTCGCGGAAGGAAAGGACCTAGGTTCACTCCCTCACAACGAGGTGGTCCCGGTAGGTTAGAGATTTTACCACTTTCAAGACCATTGGACCTTCGGTCCGTGGGCTCATAGCCTAATCTCTAAAGGTTTGAGGTGGAAATGGCCACAAGGTCCTCCTCCTCCACCAGTGACCTTCTCCCAGAAATCCACTCCCATCCTGAAAGAGTACACCACAGAGTTACTCAAGAAGAAAGCAATCAAACGGGACCGATCACCGAAGTTCCAAGGCCGCCTGTTCACAATTCCGAAGAAAGGCTTGTCGGCATTGAGAGTGGACCGGGACTTGTCAAAGCTAAACTCTTACATTCTCTGCGACAAGTTCCGGATGTTGACTATCTCTCAGGTACGGACCTTACTTCCCCGTGGGGCTGTCACCACCTCTGTCGATTTTACCGACGACTATTATCATGTGCCTATAGCTCGAAACTTCTCTTCTTATTTGGGTTTCCGCCTAGGCAGGAAAACCTTTGCGTTCAAGACATGCCCTTCGGCCTCAACATTGATCCCAGGATATTCACGAAACTGGGAGAGACAGTGTTAGAACAACTCAGGAACCAAGAGATACAGATCATGGCTTATCTGGACGGTTGGCTCATTTGGGCCCGGTCGGCCATAGAAGGCAACAGAGCTACGAAGGAAGTACTTCGATTTCTCGACAACCTGTGATTTCGGGTCAATCTCCAAAAGTCTCGCCTGCAACCATCAGGCCACTTGGAATGGTTAGACATTCAGTGGGACCTTTCGAAGCACACGTTGTCTCTCCCTTCCAAAAAGGTAAGAGGAATAGCTTCCAAGATCAAGAACTTTCTCAAACACAAACAGATGTCCAGAAGAACCTTAGAAAGTATCATCGGCCTTCTCCAATTCACTTCAATAACAAAAATTCAAAGACATCAATCGAGTTTGGAGAAAGAGAGCTACAGTACCTTTAAGAAACAAGGTCTCGAAGATCCCCTCTGTCTTGAAAATGAGACTACGCCCATGGTCCGTACCGAAGAACCTCTCCAAATCGGTTCCTCTACAATTCCCACCTCCACAAGAGACATTCCATACAGCCGCGCCTCTAAGTGGATGGGGGGATTACTCCGAACATCAGGTGTTTCAGGGGTCTTGGTCACCCGCCATGAAACAGACCCATATCAATGTTCTCGAAGCCATGGCAGTGTTCTTGACCCTGAAGAGACTCTCTCCTCCGAGGTCGAGCCACATCAGATTAGTGTCAGACAGCACAGACGTAGTACGCTGCGTCAACAGGGGAGGATCCAAGTCACCCAACCTGAATCGGATCCTGGTCACTATCTTCGCCTGGCCAACAGGAAAGAACTGGATCCTGTCAGTAACTCACCTTGCGGGAGTCCAGAATGTGAGAGCGGACTCACTAGCCAGGACGAAACCACTGGATTCAGAATGGTCTCTAGACAATTTCATTCCGGTGGATACTCAGGAACCATTAGAAGAAGGTTTACCTATTTCCCCCAGTGAATCTTCTAATGAGACTTTTACACAAACTACGCTCCTTCCAGGGGGCAGTGGCTTTAGTACCACCTCACTGGCCAAGAACAGTTGGTTTCCTCTCCTCGTCGAGTTGAAACTCCGTCCCTTCCGGATTCCGTTCCCCAAACTGACTCAAGTAATCCAAACTCAGTGTCAGATTGCTCAAGGATAGCCAAAACTCTGACTTTGTGGACTACAGGAAGTTTGCAGCTCGGAGAGACGCGAACATTGAACCAGAAATCGATCTCTTCATCGAATCAGACAAAAGGGACTCGACAATTCGCCAATATGATTCGGCCGTTAACAACTAGCAGATTCCCTAAGAGTTCAGACCATACTCGTATGTCTCCGAATATAGACATCTCTTTCTTGAGGTTCTTATTTGGCAAAGGCCTAACAGTTAGCACTTTAACCACCATCAAGTCAGCTTTGAAGAAGATCTTCCTTGTTGGGTTTAACATTAACCTAGCTGATTCCTATTTCTCATCTATTCCAAAAACATGTGCTAGGCTTTGACCTTCGGTTCGGCCACAAAATACTCTGGTCTATGAACTGAGTCCTCAAAACTTGCGCCGGACACGGACAATGAATCCTGCTCTTATCACTCTTCTTAGGAAGACTTTATTTCTAACGGCTTTGGCCTCAGGTGATGGAATATCAGAACTAGCAGCTCTCTCACGAACCCGGAAAACATAGATTTCCTCCCTTCAGCCGAAGAACTCCTTTCTCCAGACAATGCTTTCCTAGCTAAGAAATGAGGATCCGCAAAATAGGTGCTCCCCTCGGAAGATTATTCTTCTTCCCCAGGATCTTTTCTCTGTGTTCAGTTACTACTCTCAAGGCCTTTTTTAGCTAGAACTGCCACCCGCTCGTCTGGCCCCTTGGTTATCGGGGAACAAGGAGGTACTATTTCCATTCACGGTATCAGGCAACAAATCCTCTACTTCTTTAAACATACTAATCCGGAATCATTTCCCCAGGCTCATGATATACGGACAGTAGATACCTACATCAATTACTTCCAGAACAGGGACTTTGATGATTTTTAAAAAATATACGGGTTGGAAATCCCCTATGGTTGTCAAACGCCACTATCTAAAGATCTTACAGGCCCTTAAATACCCGACGATGGCAACGGGGAGCCTTTTCCCTCTCCATTAATCTCTGCTTCTTCCTTTCTTCCATCTCTTCTCTTTTCCCTCCTACCCGCCACTCACACCACGTCGCCACTCTCCTGGGTAGTTCGTTAGCCCTATGATATTTGCCATGTTTAATTCCTATGGTTTAACTGTTATTGTAGTTAACGTTCCTTTAAGGTTTAGACATGCTTAGACATGTAAGGTTTGATGCCTTTTGCGATTCGACACTCAGTTGATTCCTTGTCGTCTTAGTTATTTAGCTATGTCATTTGGCTAGTTGGTAATTGGACGTTTCTTACATTATTATATTATACTATTGTCGTACATGGTGATTGTATTCTCCGCATTATGTTATTACTTTATTGGGCTTGGAAGGCATTCTCTGGTACATTTTCACCCGCCGTCACAGATCGACCCAGAAAAGGGATTTTGATGAAGGAAAAATCTATTTCTGGGGAGAGACCTGTGACGCCCGGTGAGACCCTTCCCGGTTATTTTTGTACGGACCCACCCTTTCCTTGCCAAGCCATATGTTCTTGCAGAAGGATGACCTGGAGAGCGCGAGTAGTAGGTGTCGGTGGGGTAGTCCAACTGTATTCTCTAGGGCCTGTCACGGCCCTCCCCTTTGATGAAGGGATTATCTAAATGGAAGACTGCCTGTGAATAGTGGTTTTCACACGCCCTTGTTAATTACACGACACCCACAAGGTGATCGCGCGAGGGTAGTAACCTCTGCATTCCATGCTTTTATCTTTCTCTAGTATATTTGGAAGATTTATATTAGAAAAGTGTAAAGAAGGACCCTTTTCACCGGGCGTTACAGGTCTCTCCCTAGAAATAGATTTTTCCTTCGTCAAAATCCCTTTTTTCAAGGAAATTTTACAAAATGCTTATTTTTAAAAGGAAATTTTGGGGTTCGCTGTTTACACGGGGTCGTCCTTTACATGGTAATATATGGTATATGTTTATTTAAAGCTCAATTAACTATTTAAATAATCGTAATTTACTAGAATGCAATAATGCTTCCGACACAAAATCTAATATGAGAGAGAGAGAGAGAGAGAGAGAGAGAGAGAGAGAGAGAGAGAGAGAGATCAGCTGTTGAAAAGTGATAGAATGCAGTTTTTGTTTATTTATTTAAAAGAAACAATTATTATCGAGATATTTAAGTTTTTAGTTTATAAAATAAGCTGTATTTCTGTTTAAGAAAGCATAGATAACATACTGCGCAAGAGACAACACATAGGTTGCATCATGCTTCTAGAGTAGCGTTGTAGGCTACAGTCGTTTGAGCGAAAACACCGAACATTTACAGTAAGTACACTTAAGCTGTACTGTAGTAATATTACTGTACATATATTACAGTAATATACGTTACAGTATCAGTGAGTATTAGGTTACAGTACAGTATACACTAGATAGGAATAACTTTTGCTATACAGAACAGTAAGGGGATGATTACGAAGTTTATCTTAGCACAATAATGTTCTGTAACCTTACTGTTTCCAGTACATAGTGTACATGTGTGCAAATGTTCTGTAAAATGTACATATGATTATAAACTGTTGTAGAAACCAAATTAAAACTATGAGGCAGTATTTATTGTGTTAATTATCAGCTCGGACACCTGCTTATGTCAAGGGGGAGTGACTTTTTAGGTTAGGGGGAAGGTAGCCCACCCTAGTGTAACATTTATTCGCAAATTTTCGCATATCGCCGCTGTCCCTGTAACCTAACTATCGCGATAATCGAGGTCTGACTGTATATAGGCTTTCATCTCCTCCCCACTCCATTTACAATGGGTAGGGACAACATAGTGGGATGTATAGGATAATTAATATATATGCCACACTCTTTCAGTTGATCATGTGGACTATTTTGTTATGATTAACAGTAGTTCACATTTAGGTTACTGTACTTGAATTGTCAAATTTAATCATGTACTGTATACCGTACTTTGGATTTACATATTTTATAGTGAATCCTCAGTAAAATTGATCATGTTTAGTGTTACATCTGTCGCTATGATTGCAGATCAGTGTATTATATGATCATTTTTTCTTTATATTTCTAATAAAGTCACAAGGACATTATTATTATTATTATTATTATTATTATTATTATAGGTTTTGTACCACAGTCTTGGATTAGAGTTCTTTTGCTTGAGGGGACACTCAGGCATCTCTAAAGGCATTTTATTTGCTGACACTTTAGTTTATATACTTTAAGGCCATTTTGTTCTGTAACTGAAATACAAACTACGCTATTTACCTGGGGTAATTACTTCGGCGTAGCTGAATGACGAGCCATAAAAGTTTTAACGAGGGTTTCCTACCCCGCCACTAGTTAGTGGGGGGTAGGGAGGGGTAGCTAGCTAACCCCCCCCTCACACACACACCGGTGAAAGGCTCACTTTACTTTTGGCTCGGGTAGAGAACAGACCTGTCTGTGCTCTCCCTCGCTTTGACTACCATAATTAATCTGTCTTTTTTGCTTTTTCTTTTTCGCAGTGTGACTGAAGTTGGCCTCTGCCATTATGCGTACTTGCCCTGGACTTCCTGGCCGCCCTTGTGGGACCTTTATGTCGGCGGTTGACACGGATCCCCACACCTTGTGTCCTCACTGTAGGGGCCAACGGTGTGATAGCGGTAACGTATGTATTGAATGTAGGGAGTGTTCTACCTCCCAGTAGGAGAGGTTTGCACGGCGCCATAAGAAGGCCAAAAGGGATCCTTCTTCAGAGGCTTCTCTGAAGAGAGAAAATTCCAGGACTTCTTCTTCCGTTGCCCTTTCCTCCTCCGAAGCTCCCCCTCGAGTGGCCTCTTCCGAGAGGCCGGCGGGTGGTAGCGTAGACCGCTGTGCTTTTGACCGATTCCGGGGTGCGGGAGAGGCAGTTGCCTCCCATAACGAGGCAGCTGCCTCCCATAGCGAGGCAGCTGCCCTTCCTCCCCCGGAGGAGGGTTTTGTTTCTAACAATGATTTATTGCAACTTTGGGCTTCCTTGGGGCTTCAGGGTTCGCCCTCCAAGGAAGCCCTGTTTGACATGATCAAACTGGGTGCAGCCGTCAAACAATCGCCAACTACAGCGGAGATAGATCCTCTGTCTGTGGTTGACGTTGTTGTGACGGAGACATCCCGTGGGTCTAGCCAAACTCCCGTTCCTGTGGCTGAGGTAGCTGAAGGCTTAGACTCTCCCTTCGAACATCCTTCAAGGGAGGATCTAAGTCCCACGGTCTCTCCTGCCGGCGATTCTCCCCCTCGGGGGAGTTCGCTTACAGAGACTCCTCTTCGAAGGCCCATCGATGGTCAGTTTGCTGATCCCACGGCCCCTTGTGGGCGTATAAAGCGGAAGGCTCGTCCTCCCCTTTGCCGTAGAGGCCTTCCTTCCCCTTACAAGGGGGTTAAGAGGCGCATCTTCGGCTCGTCGTCGCCACAATCCTCTGCGGAGGAGAAGACTCGCCGTTCTCCTGTCCTGCCAGCTACCAACCAAGACCTCTCCGGGGATCGTTCGCGATCCCCTTCAGAGGATGGTCGTCCTTTGGGACATTATGACCTGTCGCCCAGACCATCCACTTCCAGAGTTCCTGATGAGCGTGACGCGCCACCTGATACTGCTACTGCGCAGTCTCCGGGCCTTTCGGGGCTGAAGGGTCTTGAGCGCAAAACTGCGCCTCTTGCCCTCAAGCGCCAGGCACCGCCTGAGTGCTCGCCTGCTGATGATGCTGCTGTTCCTGACTTAGCGCCTCGGCGCTCACCCTCAGGCGTTCGTGCCTCCATTCCTGTTACGCGCCAGGGTCCCCCTGCGCTCCCACGCCCTTCGGCGGCCCGGCGCCCTCCAGCAGTTCCTGAGATAGCGCGCCAGCGCTCACCTGCGCATATGCGCCCACCGGTGCCCCAGCGGCCACCTGCGCCATCGCGCCCACCAGCAGTTCCTGATACGGCGCTCCTGCGCTCACCTGCGCATACGTGTCCACCGGTGCCCCAGCGGCCACCTGCGCTCACGCGCCCTCCAGCGCCTCGGCGCCCTCCAGTTCCTGCATCGTCACGCGCGGTTCAGGAGGCACATAAGCTGGCGCACAGGCGCCCACAGGTTCCTACGGACTCGTCGCGCCCGTCTGGGGAGACGCGCAACGCGCGGTTCCAGCTCCAGCGCCCACGCGCTGCGACATCTCAGCGCGTCGCCCAGGAGGCTCCCAAGTTAGCGCACGGGTGCTCACGGCCGCCTCTGGGCTCTCCCTTCAGACCGCGCGAGCTTGCATCTGATGCAACCGCGCACGACGCTCCGGTAATGCGCCCTGTTGCTGCTACACGCCCCGTTCCTGTATTTAAGGCGACCAAGGTAGCCCTTCAGCGAACACCAGAGCATCCTCATCCAATGGTACGCCCTGCGCGGCCGCCGCAACACCGCACTCCGGTGCGACCGCATCCTGATGCGCGCCATGTGCGCCCACGATCGCCGGCACGACCAACGCGCCCACAGGCGAGTATGCTGGTCTTATCCGACCAGCGCCAACCTCCGTGCCAACGCGCCCTCGGCCGGTTCTTCCGGACACGCGCTCAGGCGCCCCCGTTATCTCGCGCCCTTCGGGGCCGCACCAGGTCGCTGCGCGCCCGCGCGTTCGGCCGACTCTTGCGCCGGCACCTGCTCGCTACACGCCCTCGCCATCGCCTACGCGCTCTCGCGACCCCGCTCCCGCTCCAGCTGCTGCGCGCCCACGCGCCCGTGCTATCGCCATCACGCCATCGCTCCTAAATTCCCGTCTGCGCGCCATCGCGCCCTCGCGCCCGCCCCCAACCGCGCGGTTGCGAGATTCCAGTATCGCGCCAGCCATTCACGCGCGACCCTGACCAGGGCCCAGCTTATGAGCCCCAGCGCGAGTGCCGCCAGGCGGACTCCTCTTCGTCGCGTACGCTTCCCCGCAAGCGCAGACCAGCGCGCTCGCCGGAGGAGGGGCGCTTCCCGGACAGGTCTAGGGACTCTTCTCTTTCAGCCCTGCAGGCGAACCCTCGTTTGTCGACTCCTCCTAGGGATCCCTCGATCCCCTTCCCTCCAGAGGGGGTGTCTGACAGCGCGACTGTCAGACAGCAGCCCTGGTTCGGCACCCTAGTCAGAGCCCTTGTGCAGGCTATTAAGCCCGCCCTCTCTGATTCGGGCCACGAACCAGCGGCAGCTTCCTCCCCTCTGAAGAGGAAGAGAGGAGTCTCTCCCGTGGAACCTCCTCCGAGGCCTATTCTGTCTCCGCGCAGATCCTTGCGCAAGGCTCCTTCTCCCCCCCAGACCTTCTCGCCCTCCCCTGCGGAGGAGGATTACCCCTCCTCAGGAGAGTCGGATGAGCCGGACCACTCCCCCATCGCACCAATGGGGGAGGTTCCGCCTCTCCCCGAGAGGTCTTCTCGTCCAGAGGTAGAGAAGAGCCTGCCCCTTTCGCTGCTCGAGTCCTGTATCCCGCCCAGGAGGGAGCCTAAGGACTCTAAGATGATTCCCAAATCGTCAGCGAGGATCAGGCAGGAACTGTCTAGAGCCGTCGAGGATGTCCACGTGTCCCCCCAGGAAGAGCCACTGGGGACGGGAGACTTCGCTGCCAGTCCTTCGGGAGGAGAGCACCAGGAGTCAGAACATGCGTTCTGGCAAGTCCTGACCCTCATTAGGAACCTTAATGGGATCCCAGACCCTGAGGTCCCACCTCGTGAAGGGAAGAACACCCAGAAACCCTCTAGGGCCAGTGCAGCTTTGCCCTGGTCTCAGGGGATGAAGAGTGTCAGGGACAAGGTTGAGGGCCAGCTCTCTGAGCTTGCCTCCTCCAGCAGATCGAGTGCTGGTAATAAGCTCCTCCCTCCTCCTCGAGTCCACCAGAGGAGGTACTTCGTGATCCTTGAGGAGTCTTGTCTGAGTCTTCCCTTACACCACTCCGTGGAAGAACTCACAGGGGGAGTCCCTCTTGAGAGACTCTCCAACCGGCACGTGTCCTTCTCAGCCACTGAGATCCTAAGCCAGGAGAAGGTCACCAAGTGCGCCATGCAGGCGACTTCGTGGCTCGACATCTGGCTGGGGTCTCTGGGCATCCTGGTGCGGTCCGAGGACCTCTCCAAAGAAAGCACCAGGAAAGCGCTAGAAACCTTTCTTCTCTCGGGCACACGGACCATTGAGTTTCTGGCCCACCAAGTCTCGAGCTTGTGGGCCAATACGATCCTCAAGCGTCGGGACGCTGTGGCCGAGAGGCTCCATCATAAGGTACCCAGTGCTGAGGCTAGCAGGCTCAGACACTCTTCCGTTCTCGGTAAGAGCCTGTTTGAGCCTAAGGACGTGGAGCTCACTGCTGAGAGGTGGAGGAAGTCCAACCAGGATTCTCTCATCCACAGGGCCCTGACATCGAGGCCCTACAAACCTCCAGCAATCCAGCAGCCCCGTCCGGCTAAGGACACAAAGAAGACGACCACAGCGAAGCCCAAGGTGTCTAAGCCCTTTCCTGCCAAGAAGTCCTCCAGGGGAGGCAAAAACCCTAGAGGTACCAGCCGAGGCCGGAAGCGCTAGGGTTGGCAATCCCCCTGCATGTCCACCAGTGGGGGGATGCCTACAGAGTTGTGCGACAAGGTGGCAGCAACTCAGGGCGGATGCCTGGACGATCTCCATGATCTCTCTAGGTTATCGCGTCCCGTTCACAGCCTCTCTACCTCCCCCGACAGCGAATCTAGTGTCGTTGAGCTCTTTTTGCCATGGGATCGGCAAAAGGGCAGGCCCTCCGGGCCGAAGTCCAGACCATGTTGGAGAAGGGTGCTCTCCAGGAGGTTGTAGACGGGTCCCCAGGCTTCTACAGTCGACTCTTTCTTGTGAGAAAGGCGTCTGGAGGCTGGAGACCAGTCATCGACCTCTCGACCCTGAACGGGTTTGTCAAGCAGACTCCGTTCAGCATGGAGACGGCAGACACGGTCAGACTTGCGATGAGACCACTAGACTTCATGTGCACACTGGACCTGAAGGACGCGTACTTCCAGATCCCAATCCATCCGTCTTCAAGGAAGTACCTGAGATTTTGCTTAGACAACAAGATCTACCAGTTCAAGGTGCTGTGTTTCGGTCTCTCCACAACTCCTCAGGTGTTCACCAGAGTATTCACCATTATCTCTTCGTGGGCCCACAGGATCGGCATCCGTCTCCTTCGTTATCTGGACGACTGGCTGATCCTAGCAGACTCGGAGGCAACCCTTCTTCGCCACCGAGACAGACTCCTCGAAGTTTGCCAGGATCTTGGGATTGTGGTAAATCTCGAGAAGTCCTCCCTGCAGCCCTCTCAGAAACTGGTATATCTAGGAATGGTCATAGACACCAATCTCCACAAAGCCTTCCCATCAGACGAAAGGATAGCAAGGCTGAGGAAGGTTGCGAGACCTTTCCTCAATCGAGAAGAACTCCCAGCCCAATCGTGGCTTCGTCTCCTCGGCCACCTCTCCTCCCTGACCCGTCTCGTTCCCAACAGTCGCCTCAGAATGAGATCCCTCCAGTCGCTACTCAAGTCTCGGTGGAGTCAAGGACACGACTCCCCGGACACCTTGATCCCGATGAGACCTGCGGAACGGGCGGACCTCAGTTGGTGGGTGGCAGACGAGAATCTATGGAAGGAAGTGGATCTTCTGGCCCTTCCCCGGATTTGATGCTGTTTTCGGACGCATCAAACAAAGGGTTGGGGGCCCATGTTCTGAGCCACAGGACCTCAGGCCTGTGGTCAGAATCAGAAAAGTACCTTCATATAAACCTGCTAGAGATGAAGGCCGTCTTCCTGGCACTTCAGAAGTTCCACCAAGTCCTGGCGGGCCACTCTGTGGTGGTGATGAGCGAAAACACCACAGTGGTGGCTTATATCAACAAGCAGGGAGGTACCTTTTCGGAACAGCTATCCCATCTTGCAGTAGAGATCCTGAGATGGCCCGAAGTCCACTCGATTTCACTAGCGGCTCGCTTCATTCCAGACAAAAGGAATGTGCTCGTCGACAGTCTGAGCAGAGCGACGCAGATAGTGAGTACCGAGTGGTCTTTGGATCCTCAGATAGCCAACAAAGTCCTGACTTTGTGGGGTTCCCCGACGGTGGATCTGTTCGCTACGGCGCTGAACACCAAGCTCCCGCTGTACTGCTCCCCAGTCCCGGACCCCAAGGCTCTCTGGCAGGATGCCTTCCAACAACGGTGGGACAACGTCGATGTGTACGCCTATCCCCTGTTCTGTCTGATGAGGAGGGTACTCAACAAGACCAGAACATCGGTCAATCTCTCAATGACCTTGATAGCTCCGCTATGGCATCATGCAGAGTGGTTCCCGGACCTTCTGCAACTCCTCACGGAGATTCCGAGGGAGCTCCCTCCACGTCGCGAGTTACTCAAACAACCACACTCCAACATCTACCACAAAGCCATAGCTTCGCTTCGACTTCATGCCTGGAGACTATCCAGCATCTCCTCACAGAGAGAGGATTTTCGCAACAAGTTGCGAACAGGATGTCTGGCCACCTGCGCAAATCATCAGCAGGAGTCTACCAGGCGAAGTGGCGAGTTTTCTGTGGTTGGTGCCGTGGAAGGGGTATCTCTCCCCTCGATGCCACTTTACCAGCAATAGCGGAGTTCCTCGTTTATCTGCGGGAGGAAATGCGCCTTTCAGTCTTGGCAGTGAAAGTCTATCGCTCAGCCTTAAGTCTTGCCTTCAGGCTCAAAGGAATGGACATTTCCTCCTCGTTGGAACTGTCTCTCCTCATACGGAGTTACGAACTTACCTGCCCTCAGTCGGAAGTGAGACCTCCTCCTTGGAACGTGGTTCAAGTTCTCAGGTCTCTTAAGAGACCTTCCTACGAACCATTACGCCAGGGTTCTGATCGCCACCTTACCTGGAAGACGGTGTTCCTGCTAGCTTTGGCCTCGGCCAAGCGAGTCAGTGAACTTCATGGTCTCTCCTACGACGTCGCCCATTCAAGGGGATGGGGGGAGGTAACGTTCAGCTTCGTCCCTGAGTTTGTTGCCAAGACTCAGAACCCGGGAGTGCCGGACCCAAGGTTCGACTCCTTCCAGGTTTCGAGTCTCCGTTCTATAACAGATGACCCAGACCATCTCCTACTGTGCCCAGTTAGGAGTCTGAGGTTGTATCTTAAAAGAACAGCTGCAGTTCGCCCCCAGGTGCAAGCTTTGTTCGTGAGCACCGGGGAGACGAAGAGGAGGGTCACCAGGAATACCGTCTCGGCCTGGATTCGCAAAGTAATTCATCTGGCCTTGAATCCTGACCCTCCTTCGTCACGTCGCCCTAGAGCGCATGACGTCAGGGGCGTGGCTACGTCCCTGGCCTTCAAGAAGAACTTTTCAGTGACGCAGGTCCTGCAAGCTGGGGTGTGGAAGTGTCAGACCACCTTCACGGCCCACTACCTGCAAGACGTGACATACAGGAGGCTCGATACGTTCTCTATCGGCCCTGTGGTGGCTGCACAACAGCTGGTCTAACTTCAGGCTCCTTATTGGACAAGTAGCAGAAGGTTGAGGGCATTGTTACCCGGTGAATGAAAAGATCTGTCTGGCCCTTTTCTTTTCTTCATCCTCTCCTCCCTTGGAGAAAGCAGCATCCTGGGTCCTTTGCACAGCTGACCTCGAACCTCTGCAGGTAAGCCATGCTTCCTTGTGTTCCTAGTATTAAGTTGTAATACAGTACTGTCATGTCCCCATACCCTGACGAGGTGGTATTGGGAGAGTTCTAGCCTAGATTTCCTTCTGAAGAACTCCAGGTCAACTTCCTAGGACGAGTCACTGCTCACCTTCACACACAGCTTACGTAGGTCGCAGCAGTCTCACTACTGCCAGCGAGGAGCAGGGACCCCCTCACCCCATGAGTTCGTTCAAACTCGGGTTCGGGGTCCCCGGGCAAGCCAAAGCCAGTATGGCAGGGTACTTACCACCCTTCCTAAGGGTTAAGTCACCCCATGTAAATAGCGTGGTTTGTATTTCAGTTACGGAACAAATGACAAATTCGTAGATAATTTGTATTTTTCCTATCTATACAAACCTTACCTATTTACACATATGTGCCCACCAGCCCTGTCCCCCAAGATAAGTCCTACCTCTAAGTAAAGTGAGCCTTTCACCGGCGTGTGTGAGGGGGGGGGGTGTAAGCTAGCTAAACCCCCCCCCCCCCCCGCTAACTGGCGGCGGGGTAGGATACCCTAGTTAAAACTTTTATGGCTCGTCATTCAGCTACCCCGAAGTAATTACCCCAAGTAAATAGCTAAGGTTTGTATAGTTAGGAAAAATACAAATTATCTACGAATTTGTCATGTTTTCCAGCATTACCATTGTATTTAAACTCTTTTGCAAGACACTTTAGGAGTTATTGATATTTTATTTTACATTTTTCAGAATGACCCTCTTCGTGCAGGTACTGTCTCAGAAGCTGTAGAAAAATGTGGAGGACCTTCCGTGAAACAGTGCTCTATCGTGGTTCGTGTTCATCGTGTTATCAGTCACAGGTATTTTTGTTGAGCATACTATATTTTAAGGTTAGGTACAATTAATAGTTTAAAGGAGAGGAGGCAAGGAAAAGATGGGCAGAATATTTTGAAAGTTTACTGAATGTTGAGGATAATAGGGAGGCAGATATAATTGCTGTTGCAGGTGTTGAGGTGCCAGTGATGGGAGATGAGAATGAGAGAGAGATTTCAATAGATGAAGTGAGGAGAGCACTTAATGAAACGAGAGTAGGAAAAGCATCTGGTATGGATGGTGTGAGAGCTGAGATGTTGAAGGAGGGGGGTGTGACTGTACATGAATGGTTGGTGAGATTGTTTAATATCTGTTTTGTGTTGTCAATGGTACCAGTAGATTGGGTTTGTGCATGTATTGTACCACTATATAAGGGTAAGGGAGATGTGCATGAGTGTTGTAATTCAAGAGGTATTAGTTTGTTGAGTGTAGTTGGAAAAGTGTATGGTAGAGTAATGATTAATAGGATCAAGGATAAAACAGAGAATGCAATCTTAGAAATACAGGGTGGTTTTAGAAGAGGTAGGGGTTGTATGAATCAGATATTTACAGTTAGGCAGATATGCGAGAAATATTTAGCAAAAGGTATGGAGGTGTATGTTGCGTTTATGGATCTGGAGAAAGCGTATGATAGAGTTGATAGGGAAGCAATGTGGAATGTGATGAGGTTATATGGAGTTGGTGGAAGATTGTTGCAAGCAGTGAAAAGTTTCTACAAAGGTAGTAAAGCATGTGTAAGGATAGGAAATGAAGTGAGTGATTGGTTTCCGGTGAGAGTGGAGCTGAGACAGGGATGTGTGATGTCGCCGTGGTTGTTTAACTTGTATGTTGATGGAGTGGTGAGAGAGGTGAATGCTCGAGTGCTTGGACGAGGATTAAAACTGGTAGACGAGAATGACCATGAATGGGAGGTAAATCAGTTTTTGTTTGCAGATGATACTGTACTGGTTGCAGACACAGAAGAGAAGCTTGGACGATTAGTGACAGAATTTGGAAGAGTGTGTGAGAGAAGGAAGATGAGAGTTAATGTGGGTAAGAGTAAGGTTATGAGATGTACGAGAAGGGAAGGTGGTGCAAGGTTGAATGTCATGTTGAATGGAGAGTTACTTGAGGAGGTGGATCAGTTTAAGTACTTGGGGTCTGTTGTTGCAGCAAATGGTGGAGTGGAAGCAGATGTACGTCAGAGAGTGAATGAAGGTTGCAAAGTGTTGGGGGCAGTTAAGGGAGTAGTAAAAAATAGAGGGTTGGGTATGAATGTAAAGAGAGTTCTATATGAGAAAGTGATTGTACCAACTGTGATGTATGGATCGGAGTTGTGGGGAATGAAAGTGATGGAGAGACAGAAATTGAATGTGTTTGAGATGAAGTGTCTAAGGAGTATGGCTGGTGTATCTCGAGTAGATAGGGTTAGGAACGAAGTGGTGAGGGTGAGAATGGGTGTAAGAAATGAGTTAGCAGCTAGAGTGGATATGAATGTGTTGAGGAGGTTTGGCCATGTTGAGAGAATGGAAAATGGCTGTCTGCTAAAGAAGGTGATGAATGCAAGAGTTGATGGGAGAAGTACGAGAGGAAGGCCAAGGTTTGGGTGGATGGATGGAGTGAAGGAAGCTCTGGGTGATAGGAGGATAGATGTGAGCGAGGCAAGAGAGCGTGCTAGAAATAGGAATGAATGGCGAGCGATTGTGACGCAGTTCCGGTAGGCCCTGCTGCTGCCTCCGATGCCTTAGATGACCGGGGAGGTAGCTGCAGTAGGGGATTCAGCATTATGAAGCTTCATCTGTGGTGGATAATGTGGGAGGGTGGGCTGTGAGACCCTAGCAGTACCAGCTGAACTCGGTTGAGTCCCTTGTTAGGCTGGAGGAACGTAGAGAGTAGAGGTCCCCTTTTTGTTTTTGTTTCTTTGTTGATGTCGGCTACCCCCCAAAATTGGGGGAAGTGCCTTGGTATATGTATGTATGTATAATTAATGTAAAGCCTTAAGGTTAGGTATAATTAATATAAAGTTTGTTTTATTCAAATTATTCATACCTAGGATTCACATTGATGATGTTTACAAAGCGAGAACTTCTCTCCCTATAGTCTATCCCACCCTACTAGAGTCTCCTTGGCACTTGATCTTCCTTGGGGGCGAGGTGAATTTTGCACCTGCTAGCCCACCATGATCAAATAAAACTGTAGGTCAAGTCTTATTCATTGTGATCTCAGAATGGAGGACCTTCGAGAAGTTCTCCACATGGTTTTGGATTTTTCATTTAAAACTTTTTTTGGATATATTTAAAGTAGGAATAGAAAGATACGTCATACCCTTGATTTTATAATATGTTTATGTACCGAATGGTATGTGAATTGGTATTTGTTAGATAAGGACCCACATTGTACCAAGTATACTGTTAGTGGTCAATAACAAGACCTTAAACTTCGGTGTTCTGAAAGTTCTGATTATCCTGAAAAACTTGTGGCCGAGTATCTTATGTCTAGTTAGTGACCACAAGAACTTGCGATAGATATTAAGAGTACTAAAAAAACTTGTGGTAAGGACATTAAGTGTAAGAGACAAGTTGAGTGTTGGATAGAGGAAGATTCAGATCAGAAATTTACTTCTTTTTCTAATCTTGTGATTGTCGATAGAGATTAGTGTTCAAGCTCTTAGTGAGAATATAGAATTCAGTTAGAAATGGATGTATTAAATTACATTTTGTCACATTATAGAACAGATTTCCAGTTTTATGTAATATATAGCTTCTAGATTCACTGATAATGTCTCGTGAACCAATACTGCATCTATTTCTTATCCTAGTATCCTTACCTATTCTACATCAATTCTTAGCCTACCATATTTGTAATGATAATTTATCTGTGGTTGATCTTTTTGTTTGGTTGTATAATCTAAGAACCATAGAGAATCAAATCTTTCCATACAAACTTCAATTCCATCCATTTTCTTCCCTTAGCCAACAAAGGGAGGTACAACGAGGTTCCATAATCTTTTATAGCCCCAATTTCAGCCTACTGGATTTCTTATTTACATTATTCACAATCCAAATCTGGAAATGAAGAACAGGTCAGGACTGCTGAAGCTTTACGTAGTCCTTTGAATTCTGTTTCTGAATCAACTGCTCTTGATCAAGCTTTATGTTCCATGATTAATAATGTAGCTTATAGTATTACCCTTTTCTTCCCAAATGAACGCACTGTCTCAGCCCGGAACATTATATTGGCTTAGGCACGTAAAATATTCAAGCCGATTGTTCTTTCACTAGTAGAGATTCACTAACTAAAAACTCAAATACCCTTTTGATTAATAAATGAATAGGGGCTACAATAAAAGTAAAAAATCTGTATGTTTTAGCTGGATAAATTTTGTTACTAGCAGTAGCCTCTCCAAGCGATGGCCAAGTCACAAGAACATCTAAAGTAAATGTTGTTGCTAGTACTGTGCTTGCAAAATTGTGATAGTTAATGCAAATTCCTCAAATACTTTTCCCGTTGGTGCTTATCTCTTAATTAAATATTCAACCATATAATATGAATTTACAAAGTCATTTACTTGGCCAATCAGTATCTGCAGATCAGGTAAATATACTGGAACCAGTAGTAGATTTTAATATGAGGTTTTAAAAAACTTAAGATTGACTGCTAGGTTAATTAAAGAGTTGTTCACAATAGAGGAAAAGCTCAGCAATTGCTTAATTTATATATGATTTGTTTTTCACCATATTTGTCATAAGGCCCCTATTTTCAAACTTGAAGAGATGCAAGTTGGTCAGTCTTTTCTTAATTGTGAATGTTTAAGTAGTAGAGTGCAAATAGTAGTTGTTAATTGGTACCATAGTAATTATCATTAGGAATATACAGTATCTGGTATTCATTAGTGTATGTAGTGCTTGGCCCATTACTTTCATATCATATACGCATGATTTGTGGTTTGTCCTTGAAAATAAGCTTGTTGCATATGCTGATGCTTCTGTCTTTGCATCAATTCAATCCTGTGGTTGCTGAATCCCTCAATAGGTAGTAGGTTGGCCAGGGCACCAGCCACCCATTGAGATACTACCACTAAAGAGTTATTGGATCCTTTGACAGGCCAGACAGAACTACATTTGACCCCCCCCCCCTCCTCTCTGTTTACGGCTCATTTTTACTTTGATTACACATATACCGAATAGTCTTTTGAGGGTAAACTCAGGCACGCTATTCTATCATGTTTCTCTTCTTGTTGTTTGTTTTTATTTTTTATATTTTATAAATGAAAGATCTAATTAAATATTGTTCCGGTTCTTGAAATATTTTATTTATATTGTTCATTACTTCTCTTGTAGTTTATTTATTTCCTTGTGTCCTTTCCTTACTTAGCTAATTATTCTTGTTTGATCCCTTGAATTTATCCTGATTTTCTAACTAGAGTTTTAGCTTAGCTTGTAATAATGATAATAATAAGTCTATCTTTCTCTGGTATAATTGGAAGGTTTTATCAGAAAAGATATATAAGAAGGACTCTTTTCACAGGCCGCCACAGGTCGACCCAGAAATGATAATAATAAGTCTAGCTAAGATTACTGCAAATTGTGGGATATGATGTTGAAGTCTAACAAAACTCAAAGTATGAATATGGTTGTAAGTAGATTAAGGATATTTGCTCCTCAACATTAGATATTTTCATTGACGATGTCTCTTTAACTGTATGCAAATCATTTAAGATCCACAGTGTGATACTTGATTGTAAATATACTTATGAGAAAGGTATCCAATTCTTTTCTTCTCCAATATCAAAATAACATGCATATTTAGAAAGTCTTTCAATATTTTTAGTGATCAATGTATCCTGGTGAAATGTTTTAATTATTTCATTTTGCTGTGTTTTAAATATTATTTTGCTGACTCTCATGTTAATCTGTTGCACAAAAATGTTAGTGTATTAAATTCCTTTGTCTCTGATTTGGATATTGATCTCTAGCACCAACATTGACTTAGTTTATTGTGTTTTGTGAGATTTTTCAAAATTATGACCATCCTTTCAATTAATTTCTTATAATTCTCCTTTCATACTTTACATTTGACTTATCTAATTAATAAGGTTATGGACCTTAATATATTTGTTTTCTCATTTTTCATTTATAGTTTATTCATTACTTCTTCCTTGCTGGAGCTTTTGGGAATGTAACATTTTGTTTTTCCAACTAGCATGGTAGCTTGGCTAGTAATAATGATAACAACATATTTAATGGCTCAATATTATAGTTTAACTCAAGTAAGGAATTTGAATTTTTGCAAGTATCTGTCTCATAGACAGATACTTCTTGGGTACCTATTGCCCATAGTTGTATTTTAATTGTAGTTATGAAAACTAGTTCTATTTTGAATATGGAGACCAATCCCCCCTGTCCCTTCCAATGAAAAATGTAAGAATGCCTATTGCAAATAGATATGATATTTTATCTCCAAAGAAAGATGATGACTCATTAAGAAACTCTAATATATTTAAAATCAGTGTCAAGTATCACCATCCTCCTTGACAAATAAGTCATTTAAGAAAAATGTTGAAGTAGGCTAGAAAGACCTGCCTTCACAAAGAATTATCAGAGAACCCTGGCAATCTAGCATTTCAAATAACCCAGATTTTTTTTGTCCTAAAATTTTGTTTTTCAATATTAATCTTACCCGATGATCATGTAGCTGTCAACTCCGTTGCCCGACAGAAATCTACGGTCGGGATACGCCAGCGATCGCTATCCAGGTGGGGGTGTACTCAACAGCGCCATCTGTGAGCAGGTACTCAAGTACTTCTTGTCAACAAGAACTCAATTTTTCCTCTGTCGTGCCGCCGGCAAGACCTACTTGGATACGCTGTTGATTTTGGAGTCTTTGTTTCACGATTTGGTGATGTATTTGCTCTAAAGTTTAGCCTTCGCTGTTCAGGAAGCTTTATCCTTAGCTTAGCAAGCTTTTGGAATTAATTTGATTTATTGGTTAACGAACTTTGCTTAATTTTGGAATTCCCCCTTGACTACTTCTAAATTCAAGATGTCTGACCAGTCCCAAGTTCTTAAATACAGGCAGTGTAGTGTTAGGACTTGTACTAGGCGTCTTCCGAAGGCCTCTATAGATCCTCACACCGTATGTTCCAATTGTAGGGGTAAATCCTGTCAATTGGAAGATCGATGTGGGGAATGTGCTGGGCTTTCGGAATTCGATTTTAACGAATTCCTCAGATATGCACGTAGGTTAGAGAAGGAGAGAGATAGGAGGAGTTCTTCTCGCTCTGTGGATTTTTCCTCTCCCCATGCCCCTCAACCTTTTCCTTCCCCTGTGGTGGTGACTCCCGAACCTGCTACGAGTGCTCAGCCTGCAATGGCTGATATGTTGCGTGCCATTCAGGCTCTCGGTGAGAAGGTGGAGTCGTTGGTTAGTGACCGTAATCAGCTCTTGGCAGATGTCAGAGAGCTGAAAGCGAAGAGTGCAGTGGGAAGTGTTAGTGCTAGTGATGTGCATAGTGTCAGTGTCAGTGTTGCGCATGAGGGTACATCTGTGCGTGCCAGTCGTCCTCCCAGTCCGGGACCTCTTGCAAGCTCCCAAGCCCAGGGGAGAAGCAATGTCGAAGGACCAAAGGGTTCGGCAGGCCTTGATCGGCGCACGGATGTATCCTCAGTGGTTGCGGACGTATCTGTTAAGGATCGTCCCATCCACATACAGACGAATGAGCCCTTACATTCCTCGTCTGTGGAAGAAGTTTCCAGGAGGAAACGGTGGACCAAGGTCTCACGACCGCTCAAACGTAAGGTCCCTTCCGAGCTAGTCCAACGGCCCAGGTGTAGCCACTGGGTCAGTTCGGACTCGCCGCAGTCATCTGATGACTGCACACCTCCCAAGAGAGGTAGAGTGGTCCCTCAACAGGCTACTGCTCCGTCTGTTGTTGCTCCAACCACAGTAGACCCTAAGTGGTCCATGCTGCAGACTATGCAGTCTCAGCTTGCGGCATTCATGCAGGAGTATCATGCTGAGAAAGTTAACACCTCTCCTGTTAACCTACAACCCGCAGAGGTTGTGCGCTCAGCAGATACTGCGGCTGCCTGCTCCCACACTCCACCTGTGAGAGCTCCTCCACCGATGCGCAGTCCTCCCTGCCAGACGCATGTTCTTGGTGCACCATCTGCTAACATGCGTGAGCTGCCGCATCAGGAGTTGCCGGGTTCCAGCACGATGCGGCATTCTCCTCAGCCCATGCAGCATGCTCTGCATACCTTACAGCATGCTCCGCATACCATGCAGCATGAGCCGCATACCTTACAGCATGCTCTGCATACCATACCGCATGCTCCTCAGCCCACCGCCGCCCCTCCCACACACCAGCCCTCTGCTTTTGTTGTTGCCAGCTCGCAGACCGACCAGCAGAGGCATGATGTTGGATCCGCAAGTACGCATGCACCCGTTCTGCCGGATTCAGCCGTTCAGCTTGCTGCTCTGCCTTTGCCACTCACAACTCAACTTTCGGATGATGATGTATCCGATGATGAAGCTGCACATCTGGATGAACCTCACTCTGATATTGAAGGACACAAGTCTTCGCCACCCTCCTTAGACTTTCGCAAAGTCCTTGCCTTGTTCAGGGACTTGTATCCTGAGCATTTTGTGTCTGCAACCCCTCGTTCTCCTCCCTCCGAGTTTGCTCTGGGCATGCAGTCTGCTGCGCCTGCCTTCACCAAGCTTGTTCTCGCCAGATCATCTAGGAGAGCTTTGAGGGTTATGGGGGACTGGTTGTATTCCAAGAAGCAACTGGGAAGGACCTCTTTTGTCTTTCCTCCTCCCAAGCTTGCTCCTAAGTCGAGCGTCTGGTATGCCACGGGAGAGGAACCCGGCTTGGGGGTTCCTGCCTCTGCCCAGGCCGACTTCTCAAGTCTGGTTGACTCTCCCCGCAGGTTGGCTATGAGACGTTCGAAGATCTGCTGGTCCTTTTCCGATTTAGATCATCTGTTGAAGGGAGTCTTTCGTGCCTTCGAGATATTCAACTTCCTCGATTGGTGTTTGGGAGCCTTAAGCAGGAAGACTTCCCCTTCAGATAAGGACTCGGCCATGCTGATCATGTCTAGCATGGACAAGGCAATTCGGGATGGGTCTGGTGAACTTGCGGCTTCATATGTATCAGGAGTCCTTAAGAAGAGAGAACATCTTTGCTCCTTCTTATCTGCTGGTATCACTCCTTGCCAGAAGTCAGAGTTGTTGTTTGCTCCTCTCTCCAAGTGTCTGTTTCCGGAGGAGTTGATTAAGGGGATGGCTGCCTCACTTATCCAGAAGGATACTCATGATCTGATGGCTTCTTCTGCACGTAAGGCTAAAACCTTACCTTCCGTGCCTAGACCCTTCCGCCCTGCAGCAGTTGACACACCTGCTTCTAGGTTCATCCCGCCCTTTCGTGGCAGAACCTCCAGCAGAGGAGGTACCCGTGCAGACAGTCACCGTGGCAAGTCCAAGAAGGGTTCCAAGTCCGCAAAAGGCAAGTTTTGACTGCCTTCCTCTCCAGACAGCAGTGGGAGCCAGACTCAAGACCTTCTGGCAAGCTTGGGAGAGCAGAGGTGCAGACGCTCAGTCTGTGAAGTGGCTAAGGGAGGGATACAGAATTCCGTTCTGCCGCAATCCCCCTCTAGCTACATCTCCCATCAACCTCTCTCCCAACTACAAGGAGAAGGACAAGAGGCTAGCGTTGCAACAAGAGGTGTCGCTCTTGCTACAAAAGGAAGCGGTGGTCATAGTCCGGGATCATCAATCCCCGGGCTTTTACAACCGTCTCTTCCTGGTAGCCAAGAAGACAGGAGGTTGGAGACCGGTGCTGGACGTCAGTGCTCTCAATGCTTTTGTCACCAAGCAGACGTTCACGATGGAGACGACGAAGTCGGTCCTAGCAGCGGTCAGGCAGGAGGACTGGATGGTCTCGTTAGACCTGAAAGACGCATACTTTCACGTCCCCATCCATCCAGACTCCCAACCTTTCCTAAGATTCGTCTTTGGAAAGGTTGTGTACCAGTTCCAAGCCCTGTGCTTTGGCCTAAGCACGGCACCTCTTGTGTTTACCAGACTGATGAGGAATATTGCGAAATTCCTTCACTTGGCAGACATCAGAGCCTCCCTCTATTTAGACGACTGGCTTTTAAGAGCTCCCACAAGTCGTCGCTGTCTGGAGAATCTCAGATGGACTATGGATCTGACCAAGGAACTGGGCCTCCTGGTCAATTTAGAGAAGTCCCAGCTCGTCCCATCCCAGACCATTGTCTACCTGGGTATGGAGATTCAGAGTCGAGCTTTTCGGGCTTTTCCGTCGGCCCCAAGGATCAACCAAGCCCTAGAATGCATCCAGAGCATGCTGAGAAGGAACCGATGCTCAGTCAGGCAGTGGATGAGTCTAACAGGGACACTTTCATCGCTGGCCCTGTTCATCGAGTTAGGGAGACTCCACCTCCGCCCCCTTCAGTATCATCTAGCTGCTCACTGGATAAAGGACATGACGCTAGAGACGGTCTCAGTTCCTGTTTCCGAAGAGATGAGGTCTACTCTAACGTGGTGGAAGAACAGCATTCTTCTCAAGGAAGGTCTACCATTGGCTGTTCAGACCCCCGACCACCGTCTCTTCTCGGACGCATCAGACACGGGCTGGGGTGCGACACTGGACGGACAGGAATGCTCGGGAACATGGAATCAGGAGCAAAGGACACTTCACATCAATTGCAAGGAGTTGTTGGCGATTCATCTGGCCTTGATAAACTTCAAGTCCCTCCAGCTAAACAAGGTGGTGGAGGTGAACTCCGACAACACCACAGCCTTGGCTTACATCTCCAAGCAGGGAGGGACTCATTCGAGGAAGTTGTTCGAGATCGCAAGGGACCTCCTCATTTGGTCAAAAGATCGAAAGCTCACGCTGGTAACGAGGTTCATTCAGGGCGATATGAATGTCATGGCAGATCGCCTCAGCCGGAAGGGTCAGGTCATCCCCACAGAGTGGACCCTTCACAAGAATGTTTGCAGCAGACTTTGGGCCCTGTGGGGTCAGCCAACCATAGATCTGTTCGCTACCTCGATGACCAAGAGGCTCCCGTTGTATTGTTCTCCGATTCCAGACCCAGCAGCAGTTCACGTGGATGCCTTTCTGCTGGATTGGTCCCATCTCGACCTGTATGCATTCCCGCCGTTCAAGATTGTCAACAGGGTACTTCAGAAGTTCGCCTCTCACAAAGGGACACGGCTGACGTTGGTTGCTCCCCTCTGGCCCGCGAGAGAATGGTTCACAGAGGTACTGCAATGGCTGGTCGACGTTCCCAGGACTCTTCCTCTAAGAGTGGACCTTCTGCGTCAACCTCACGTAAAGAAGGTACACCCAAACCTCCACGCTCTTCGTCTGACTGCCTTCAGACTATCGAAAGACTCTCAAGAGCTAGAGGCTTTTCGAAGGAGGCAGCCAGAGCGATTGCCAGAGCAAGGAGGACATCCACTCTCAGAGTCTATCAGTCTAAATGGGAAGTCTTCCGAAGCTGGTGCAAGGCCAATGCAGTTTCCTCAACCAGTACCACTGTAACCCAGATTGCTGACTTCCTGTTACATCTAAGGAACGTAAGATCCCTATCAGCTCCTACGATCAAGGGTTACAGAAGTATGTTGGCAGCGGTTTTCCGCCACAGAGGCTTGGATCTTTCCACCAACAAAGATCTACAGGACCTCCTTAGGTCTTTTGAGACCTCAAAGGAACGTCGGTTGTCCACTCCAGGCTGGAATCTAGACGTGGTCCTAAGGTTCCTTATGTCATCAAGATTTGAACCGCTCCAATCAGCCTCTTTTAAGGACCTCACATTAAAAACTCTTTTCCTCGTGTGCTTAGCAACAGCTAAAAGAGTAAGTGAGATCCACGCCTTCAGCAGGAACATAGGTTTCACATCTGAAACGGCTACATGTTCCTTGCAGCTCGGTTTTTTGGCTAAAAACGAGCTTCCTTCCCGTCCTTGGCCTAAGTCGTTCGAGATCCCAAGCCTGTCCAACTTGGTGGGGAACGAACTGGAGAGAGTACTTTGCCCAGTTAGAGCTCTTAGGTACTATCTAAGAAGGTCAAAACCATTACGAGGACAATCAGAAGCCTTATGGTGTGCTATCAAGAAGCCTTCTCTACCAATGTCTAAGAACGCAGTTTCTTACTACATCAGGCTTCTGATTAGAGAAGCACATTCTCATCTGAAGGAAGAAGACCTTGCTTTGCTGAAGGTAAGGACACATGAAGTGAGAGCTGTGGCTACTTCAGTGGCCTTCAAACAGAACCGTTCTCTGCAGAGTGTTATGGATGCAACCTATTGGAGAAGCAAGTCAGTGTTCGCATCATTCTATCTCAAAGATGTCCAGTCTCTTTACGAGAACTGCTACACCCTGGGACCATTCGTAGCAGCGAGTGCAGTAGTAGGTGAGGGCTCAGCCACTACATTCCCATAATCCCATAACCTTTTTAACCTTTCTCTTGAATACTTTTTATTGTTGTTCTTTGGGTTGTACGGTCAGCTAAGAAGCCTTCCGCATCCTGGTTGATTTGGCGGGTGGTCAATTCTTTCTTGAGAAGCGCCTAGGTTAGAGGTTGTGATGAGGTCCTTTAGTATGGGTTGCAGCCCTTTATACTTCAGCACCTAAGAGTCGTTCAGCATCCTAAGAGGACCGCTAGGCTCAGTAAGGAAGACGTACTTAATAAAGGCAGAGTAATGGTTCAAGTCGACTTCCTTACCAGGTACTTATTTATTTTATGTTTGTTATTTTGAATAACTAATAAAATGAAATACGGGATACTTAGCTTCTTTGTTAACATGTATGCTGGTCTCCACCCACCACCCTGGGTGTGAATCAGCTACATGATCATCGGGTAAGATTAATATTGAAAAATGTTATTTTCATTAGTAAAATAAATTTTTGAATATACTTACCCGATGATCATGAATTAAAGAACCCGCCCTTCCTCCCCATAGAGAACCAGTGGACCGAGGAGAAAATTGAGTTCTTGTTGACAAGAAGTACTTGAGTACCTGCTCACAGATGGCACTGTTGAGTACACCCCCACCTGGATAGCGATCGCTGGCGTATCCCGACCGTAGATTTCTGTCGGGCAACGGAGTTGACAGCTACATGATCATCGGGTAAGTATATTCAAAAATTTATTTTACTAATGAAAATAACATTTTATAATGATTTTGGTTTTTTTTTTCTACTTGAATATTCATCATATACTTGCATTTTTTATTTTCACTCAAGATGTTAGATTTTTTCCAAATACAGTACATGTATAATTTTTGTCTTCCAGGAAACAAACACAAAATATTGATAAATGGGAGGTGATAGCCCAAGATGCTAATGGGATATTTTGTACTGTAGATATTCCAAATCGACCTCTAGTACGAGAGATTACCCAGCTTATTGAGGAAGGTGAAGGACAGACATGGCATTTTACCCACGTCGACATTGTTGAGCGCCTGACTGATTCACAGTAAGAACTGGATTTTTCTCTTACCAGAAAGTAGTATCCTTTTTTCTTTATAAGTGTTTCTTTTAAATACTTTGGAATATTTATTTACACAGATTAATACAATACTAATTACTGCTTTATAAGGAAAAATAGAGCAATTATCAATACCATTTCTGTAGAGTGGCTTGTTAGATTATTTTAAAGGACTTAATTGTATACTTTTGTTAGTTCACAAACCTATTGCATATGGTGTAGCTAATTTGGTGTATCAGACAAAATACGACACATGCATCTTCAGTACTGTATAGTCCTGGGGAAATAGCATTATGAATAAGTCCAATTGCAAAAGTTTGTTTTATTGCATGAATATGTCATATGGACCTTTGGGAACACCATTTCCAAAATAGGGCAAATTTGTCCATTTTGAAATTGTGTAATTTACTCTTACCTTTTTGGGCAGTATATTTTTTCATGCTTATCTACAAAACATTGCATCTTATGGGTAGGTGGTACAATCTAATAAAATAGGAAATTATATTATGCTCACATGTATTTCTATAAGGGTTTTCTCTAAATCAGAAGCTTTACAGTATCAGCAAACAAGCCCAAAATTGAAGTACAGAATTGTGAAAAACATGAGAAAACTGACTTCAGTCTCCTTTTTTTTTTTCAATATCTCCTAAGCTACTCATCTCACAGTAAAATGTTATAGAATTGGTCTTTACAGTGAAGTTTTTACTTGAATTTGGCATATTTGTTTTCTTTATAATGCTAATATTAGCCACAAGAAATGCAAAAAAGTGAATAGCTCTAAATTTAAGTCAATGCAAAATAGATGAAAATAGTGGGTTTGTTCTGTTGCTTGCATCTGGCATTTATACCTTTATACCTTTAGAAACATCATAGTAAAATGAATGAAAGAAGTAATGATTGGTAATTATCAGGCATCATAACATCAATGGCCAATGATGCTGATTAGAGTAAGAATAACTAAGAGTCATTAGCTTAATTATAAAATATTCAATATTGTATATAGGCTTGAAAATTAGTAAGAAGGCCAGTTTCCAATATGAACTTGAAAATGCCACTGGCATCATACACAACATCTCCCCAAGGAACCTTGGTGAACATGTGCCTGCTATTCTTACCATGATCTTTAGAGAGGAATCGTTCTTAAAGATCCCAAAGACTGGAACAGTAACATGCTATTTGTAAATGCCTAACAGAGGGAACCAAGCAATCATTATAGAAGGGTTGGCACCTGCCAGTCATCAAGAACTCATTTATTAAACGAGTGTGCCCAATTCTTAGTTGGCAGAGGGCACCAGCCACTCATTGAGATACTATCACAAGAGAGTTATTGGCTCCTTTTACTAGCCAGATAGTACTACATTAGAGTAGTACTATCTTTTGCATATACATACACTTAATAGTCTGGCCTATTCTTTACACATTCTCCTCTTTCCTCATACACCTGACATCACTGAGATAACCAAAAAATTCTTCTTCACTCAAGGGATTAACTACTGCACTGTAATTATTCAGTGACTACTTCCAATTGGGTAGCGCCATTGCCTCTGTACCATGGTCATCTACGGTCTTGGGTTAGAGGTCTTTTGCTTGGGGGTACACTCGGGCGTATTATTATATCGGTTTCATTATTTCCTTTCCTCTAGACTATTTTTCCTGTGGCCCTTGGGCATATAGTATCCTGCTTTTCCAACTAGGATTGTAGCTTAGCAAGTAATGATAATAATAATATAGCCCTTGTGATCTTTATAGATGTAGAGAAGAACAAAAGGCTCTCATCTTTACATCAAATAAAGAAGAAACATATAATCTCCCATTTAGAGAGAGATAATTTTACTCTGCCCTATCATCATGCAGTGATACAGCCCAGGCTCAGACAATGTAGTACTGTCTAGCCAGTCAAAGGACCCAATAACTCTCTAGCGGTAGTATCTCAACGTGTGGCTGGTGTTTTGGCCAACTTACTACCTACTACCTACAAAGAATTTGGATTCTAAACCTTGTTCCCATGGCACACATTACAATAATGCTCCACCATCTAGTATATAAACTACTCATGTTGATGAACTGATTTGTTGGCTTGTTTTGGTATAGCTGATGGATCGAATAGAACTGAAAGATAACTGCACAATTCATACTCAAATACAGACTTTGGGTCTTCATTTTTGTCAAGGGCAGTATAGGGCAAATACTGCAAGTCTCTGATAGAGTAAGTGTGGGTCAACCTGTTGCAAAGGGATTCCATTTTTCAAGTGTTTCAAGAATAATGCATGTCTTTGACACCCTTTGATTGCCTAGCACTGGTCATGTCTTTGTGTTGTTCTGAAGTTAAAAACTTTTTTCCAGTAAGCTCCTTCATCGCTTGGTTGATATCTGTACATGCTGGCATTAACATTATCCAAATTGATCTTTGTATCTGTCATCCTTCTTTCTTTCATCAACCTGCCACCTGTCTTTAGACTTTACATCAATATTTGTTCAATTACTAAGTCTGCTGACAACCCTTCCCAGTAATGATTACTGTTTCTTAATACATGGTATCCATTCAAGAATTTTCTGTAGACTTCTGGATGCTGGTCTTTAAGTTGCTCCATCATCTGAAGGTAAAAGTATTCAGATTTTGACCTGCAATTGCAGAAAAAGGTAACATATTCTGCACTTCCTTCAAGTGAAGTAACCAGTCCCCTGTGTGCTCTGCTTGGAGAAATTCCCCCAGTATGTCAACCCTATCCATATATTGGAACCAAGGTTTTGAAATCCTTTGATCTCTCATTGACATTTTCTCCTCATCTATTTTCATAGAGATATCATCAATTGCAAGTGGCTCAAGAATATCATAAATTTTTTTTTTACCATCTAGTATTTCATTTAGTAGTTGACGAATCTCTGACAAATAATTAAAGGGTGAATTGGACTGCTGCTGTAGCTCTTCCTCCTCCAACTCCTCCTCACAAATCAGAAAAGATTTGTACCCTTAATGGCTGAAATTGAAAGTTTCTTATCGTAGAAAAGATGTAGAAATTAAAAAGAAAAATATATAATAACTAGTTCTAATAACTGATAAATTTCTTGATGTAGCGTACAAGTCAAATAGCTTTCCAGTTCCTCTAGGTTGCCAATCATAGAGGAACTGGAAAGCTATTTGCTTCTAAGAATACAGTGGATAGACTCACTCACTCACTCCGGTGGTACTTAGGCCACATTTTGACCCATGACTGCTCATGATAGGATTCTCCACTCTTTTCTATCCTGTGCCTGATGGAACCATTCATTCGGGTTTCCCCCAGAGATTCTTACATCTTCTCCAATATTTTCTTGGCCGTCCTACAGGTCTTCCAGCAACCTCAGCCAAGAATATCCTCTTTGGAGCTCTATCCATTTGGTAATATGTAGCTCTTAGCAGCTTTGCCTGTAATTGGTTATATAAAAGGATTGTTTTGCAGTGGAAGCCCCTCGATCACTAATAACAACGGCCACAGATCTGTGAACGATTCCCTTTGTGGGCAAAACAGCTGTTGTTCAGAAATCCTGTATTTGTTTATCATTTAGTGAATCATGTCAACAGGTGGAAAGGTGAAAAAAATTCCACATCTGATCAGTCATGTAACAGAGCATTTATTTTACATGGTTGTAAGCATGTCTGCGTTTGGTCGACTTCCATATTTCTAAAAATATTGGCTGATGTAGGGAACATCTTTTTGGACGCGTTTGATTTTTTATGCTTTACTAATTTGTCAATATACTTTGATTTCCCCTCAATGAACTTGATCCTGAATGGCCTTGAAGATCACTACAAGTTCCCAGCAATTGCTAGGAATAGTTGATTTCTGCAACGTCCATTTCTCTGACAGATATAGGTTTTTATCAGATTTTTCATCTAAGTATATGGTTTTTAATTTTGCCTCCACTTGCATGTTTTCCACAATTCTCTCTTATTTTTTATGAATATTGAGATGATCCAAATTGTGTGGGTAACTTCACTTCCTTTTTTATGACACCATAGATGATTGATGGGGTCTAATAGTGGGTGTCCAGGAAGAAGTTGAATAACAGTGGTATTGAGGTTAATAAGCCTTCTTTATTTGCTAAATGTAAAGCTTTCAGTAAGATTAGATAGGTAGATTTCAATGAATGTAACAGTAAAATAGAAAAAGTTTGACAGATTGAGAGTAATTATTGCACTTTTGTATACAGTATTTTAGCATTAGAGTATTTTTCTTTTAATTAAGAACTGTATGTTGTATATGCAAAGCAGCATATGTTGTAAAGTTGAAGTAATTTATCATATACATAGGTATGAATTGTATACTGGGCCTTCTTTTTTGTAACCCGGAGCTTTTCATAACAAACCTTTTACTACATTTTAATCTTGTTAATGATAGCAACAAGAAGAGCTAGAAGGAGGGATGGATGGTGTTAAAAGGTAGATCTAGAATTAAGAGAATGATTCATAAAGAAATTCATTATGATGGCAAAGGGACTTTAAAAAGCAAGTATGTAGATGAGTTTATGCTCATAGAGCTGTCTATTAGAAATATGATTTAATTAGTTCTTAAAATATAATTTTTTGCTCCAACATTTTTCTTGTACAATTTTTTATATTTTTTATTTTTCTGACTAAATTTTAAATTCTTTTTCTTTTCTTTCTTTAGAAATCCCGGTTTATTTTCCCTGATATCTTCATTACATCATTCTTACCAAAAGGCCTTGCAGAATAATCCTCTTTTATGTCCACTTTTGGTAGACCATGTTACTTCATCATCACAAACATTCTGTTACGTCTTCAATGTTAATTTGGGAGTCACAAAGGTCTTCAATAATGATGAAGAAGTTGTTATACCCCTCAGTCTTCCAATTTATTCATTGGGAGATATTTTTCAGGTTGGTGAATTCTGAAAACCTTATCATTGCGTGGCTTGACAATATTGGTTCATTTTTATGTTTTACTTGCCATCTTACATGATTTTTTTATATTAGTTATGCCCAGTTACAGAACCTTGATAACTTGTAAAATTGGGAATAAAACCTTTTTTTTTTATTAATGGATTGAATACTGTACACAATTGTAGAATAAGGTCATTATTTCTATGAACCTCCCCAGAAGATCATATTGCTTCTTTCTGGAAGCTCAGTTTCATCATTTACCCTTAAACTGAAGAAAAATGCTTTGTTCCGTAACCGAAATACAAACCACGCTATTTACAAAGGGTTTACTTTTAGCGCAGCTGAAATGACGAGCCAATAGTTTTTAACGAGGGTTAATTACCCCCGCGCTAGTTAGCGGGGGGTGGGGAAGGGTAGCTTGCTACCCCTCCCCCCTCCACACACCGGTGACTTGCTTCACTTCACTTTTGGCTCGGCGGTGATCAGACGTGTCTGTTCATCGCCTTCGTGACAGCCTTTAATTTTCTTCTTTTTCTTACAGCTTGTGTGATTGGTTGGAAGTTGACCTTCAGTTATTTTCTTTTATTTAATATGCGGACATGCCCTGGAGTTGCCGGCCGTCCTTGTGGGACTTTCATGTCGGACGTGATTACGGATCCTCACACCCTCTGCCCTCAATGTCGGGGCCGACGGTGCAACCAGGATAACATGTGCCGTGAGTGCAGGGAGTGGTCTGCCTCCCAGTGGGAGAGGTTTGGCCGTCGGCGTAAGAAGAAGTCCAAGAGAGACCGTTCTCCTCCGGGGTTAGCCTTGAAGGAGGAAGGTTCTCGGGACTCTTCTTCCGCCGCCCAAACCTCCTCCGAAGCTCCCCCTCGTCCGCCTCCTAAGGAGAGTCGTCCGAGTGGGAGCGCAGGCCCTTGTTCTGTTTCCCTACCTTCGGTGGGGGGAGAGGGCGTCGCCTCCCATAGCGAGGCGGTTCCCCCTCCTCCTCCGGGGGAGGTTATTGATAATAATACTTTATCCAGTGATGATCTGTTGCAGATTTGGTCGTCCCTGGGGCTTAAGGGCTTGCCCTCCAGGGTCGCTCTTATTGACCTTGTCTCGTTGGGGGCCGCTGTTAAACAGTCGCCGGTGGTAGCGGAGGTAGACCCTCTGTCTATTGTCGACGTCGTGGTGACAGAGGCCTCCGACGTGGCTGGGCCTTCCGACGCAGGTGCTGTTGCTGGTGATGGTGCTCTAGGCTCTCCTCCTCCTTCCGTGCATCCTTCGAAGGGGGAAGTGAGTCCTTCGGTCTCGACTGCTGCCCAGCTTCCTTCTGAGGGAAGTGTTTTGAAGGAGACTCCCCTTCGGAGGACCGATGGTCCCGACGATCTCCCCCGAGGCCGCCTCCGCCGTAAGGCTCACCGCCCTCTACGCCACAAGGGCCTCCCTTCCCCTTACAGGGGGTCTAAGAGGCGCCTTTTTGGGTCTTCGTCCTCCGGGGGGGACTCTCCTCGTCAGCCTCAACCGACTACTCCGCCCTCCTTGAACCTCTCTGCGGACCGCTCTCCATCTCCTGCCGGATCTTCGCCTTCTGGAGAACTCGTCACCCGACGGGCAACGGTCCCTTCGGGGCTAAGGGATTCTTCCCTTACGCGAGCAGGGCCAGCGCACAAGCGCTCTCCTGCTCGCCAGCGATCTCCTGCTCGTCGACGATCTCCTGCTCACCAAGACTCTCCTGCTCGCCGACGCTCACCTGCTCGTCGGCTCTCTCCTGAGGTTCGCCCCCCTCGCCAGCGCTCTCCTGCTCGTCAGCTCTCTTCCGAGCGTCAGCGCTCATTTGAGGACCATCGCCCTGCGGTCTCTGACCACCCTTTAGTTCCTGCTGAACTCCCTGCTCACCATCGTGTGTCAGAAACACATGTTCGCCAACGCGCCAGCGATCTTCCCGTTCCTGCTCGTGAACCTATCCTCTCACAGGACACGCGTCGACCTTCTGCTCGCCAGCGATCACCAGCTCGCCAGCGATCACCAGCTCGCCAGCGATCACCAGCTCGCCAGCGATCACCAGTTCGCCAGCGATCACCTTCACATGCTGCCCGCCATCGCACGAACCTGCTTGATCGCCCGCTTACGCATGCTGCTCCTCATCGCAATACCCTGAACGATCGCCCTCCTGCGGATGCTGATCACCATCGCACAACCCTGCACGATCGCCCGCTTACGCATGCTGCTCGCCATCGCACAACCCTGCACGATCGCCCGCTTTCGCATGCTGCTCCTCATCGCAATACCCTGAACGATCGCCCTCCTGCGGATGCTGATCACCATCGCACCCTTTCACGCGATCATTCACCTGCGCATGCTGCTCGCCATCGCACAACCCTGCACGATCGCCCGCTTACGCATGCTGCTCCTCATCGCACAACCCTGAACGATCGCCTTCCTGCGGATGCTGATCACCATCGCACCCTTTCACGCGATCATTCACCGGCGCATGCTGCTCGCCATCGCACAACCCTGAACGATCGCCCGCTTACGCATGCTGCTCCTCATCGCGCAACCCTGAACGACCGCCCTCTTGCGCGCAATCATTCACCTTCACATGCTGCTCGCCATCGCTTACCATCACGTGATCATTATCGCCAGCGATCTTCTTCACCTACGCGGCAGCACGATCCCTCGCCGTCGCGCCATCGCTTGCGTTCGTCGCCTCGGACACGTGTTCATTTACCTGCCCACCCTCACGCCCACTCGCCTGCGCACCCGCGCGCCCGCGCGATCGCTCGCCTGCGCGCCCGCGCGACCGCTCGCCTGCGCGCCCGCGCGACCGCTCGCCTGTGCGCCCGCGCGATCACTCGCGCAACCATTCGCCTTTGCGCGACCGTTCACCCTCGCGCGACCATAGTTCGCGGCGAATTCCACAGCCGGTGGTAGCAGCAGGGACGCGTGCTCCTAGACGGCACTCGGGATCACCTCCATCCAAGCACAGGTTGGTATTGCAGGACGAGGACAGGTCATTACAGCATTCTTCCCCTCCTTCTTTTCAGGCAGGTACCGTCGTGTCCACTCCAAAGGATCGCCCGATCCCTTTCACCTTAGCGAGGATTTCGGACTCTGTGTCCTTTGAGCAGCAGACTTGGTTTGGTCCGCTGGCACGGGCGTTAGTGAGGGTTATGAAACCAGCACTCGCCGGCCAGGGTAACAAACCAGCGGCTGTCTCTCCTACGCTGAAGAGAAAGAGAGGAGTGGACTTCGTGGTGACTTCCCCCAGGGCGAAGTTGGTTCCCAAGAGGTCGGTCTCGAGGGTCCCCTCTCCTGCACGAGTACTCTCTCCTTCTCCCGTGGACGAGGCCTTTCCGTCCTCAGGTGAGTCCAGTGGACCGGTAGTCTTCCCCCCGGCACCAGGGGGGGAGACTTCGCTTCAGGCAGGAGAATTGTCTCGTGAGGAAGGGGCCCCTCGAACCTCGTTGTTGGGATCCTGTATCCCTCCTAGGAGGGAGCCCAAGGATTCCAAGACCATCCCTAAATCCTCTGCAAGGATTCGACAGGAACCCATGACTACCCAGGGGAATATCCACGTATCACCCCAGGAAGAGATTCCTGGGGCAGGAGACTTAGCTGCCAGCCCGCAGGGAGGAGAACAGCAAGAGTCCGAACATGCCTTCTGGCAGGTCCTAAGCCTGATAAGGCAACTTAACAGTCTTACGGATCCAGTCATCCCCCCCCGTGAAGGCAAAGACACAATTCTGGATGAAGTGTTCGACGTTCGGAAGGCCCCTAAGACCAGTGCAGCTCTGCCCTGGTCTCGGGGGCTGAAGAGTGCCAGAGCTAGGGCCAATGCTCAGCTCGCACTTCTTGCCTCCTCCAGTCGTTCCACTGCCGGGAACAAACTCATCCCTCCTCCTCGCCTTCAGCAGAGGAGGTATTTCGAGATCCTGGGTGAGCACAACCTCGCTCTTCCGCTCCATCACTCTGTGGAGGAGCTGGCGAAGGGAGTTCCCTTGGAGAAACTCTCTGCCCGGCAGGTGTCGTTCTCGGCGGCAGAGATCCTTAACCACGAGAAGGTCGCTAAGTGTGCCATGCAGGCCACTTCGTGGCTGGACTTCTGGTTAGGATCTCTGGGCATCCTATTGCGATCTGAGGACTTGTCCAAGGAGACCAATAGGAAGGCCCTAGAGACCTTCTTGCTCTCGGGCACCCGCTCCATCGAGTTCTTGGCGCACCAGGTTACCACCCTGTGGGCCAACTCGGTGTTGAAGCGTCGCGATGCTGTGTCCGAGAGATTCCATCCGAAGGTCCCCGCCGTAGATGTGTGTAGGCTCCGACATGCCTCCCTCCTGGGGGAGAGCCTGTTTGAGCCTCAAGACTTGGAGCGAACAGCTGAGAGGTGGAGGAAATCCAGCACGGACTCCCTCCTCCACAGGGCCCTTACAACTCGGCCCTATAAGCCTCCAGCCCCGCCACAACAGCAGCAACAGCCTCGTAAGGCTCCAAAACAGGCACCGGCAGCTAAGAAAGTGGTGTCTAAGCCCCAGCCCTTTCCAGCCAAGGTCAAGAGGGGTGGTAAGTCCTCCAGGGGAGGCAAGACTTCTAGGGGTGGCGGCCGCGGCCGCAAGCCCTAGGGGTGGCAGTCCCCCTGCGTGTCCACCTGTGGGGGGATGCCTTCAGCGTTGCGTCCGCAGGTGGCAACATCTCGGGGCCGATGCTTGGACGATCTCGGTGATCGGCCAAGGTTATCGCGTCCCGTTCACGTCATCTCAACCTCCCCTGACAGCGAATCCAGTGTCGTTGAGCTCCTATGCCATGGGATCGGCAAAGGGGCTGGCCCTTCAGGCCGAAGTCAAGACCATGTTCGAGAAGGGTGCTCTCCAGGAGGTCGTGGACGGCTCTCCAGGCTTCTTCAGTCGACTCTTTCTTGTAAAGAAGGCTACTGGAGACTGGAGACCCGTCATCGATCTCTCGGCTCTGAACAGGTTTGTCAAACAAACCCGGTTCAGCATGGAGACAGCAGACACAGTCAGACTTGCGGTGAGACCACAAGACTTCATGTGTACACTGGATCTAAAGGATGCGTACTTCCAGATCCCAATCCATCCGTCTTCCAGGAAGTACCTGAGATTCTGCCTAGACAACAAGATCTACCAGTTCAAGGTGCTGTGTTTCGGTCTCTCCACAGCTCCTCAGGTGTTCACCAGAGTGTTCACCCTGATTTCGACTTGGGCGCACAGGAACGGCATTCGTCTCCTTCGTTACCTAGACGATTGGCTGATCCTAGCAGACTCGGAGTCGACCCTTCTTCGACACCGAGACAGGCTTCTAGATCTTTGCCAGGATCTGGGGATCGTGGTAAACCTCGAGAAGTCCTCTCTGCAGCCGTCCCAGCGACTGGTTTATCTAGGCATGCTAATAGACACCAATCTCCACAAAGCCTTTCCATCAGACGACCGGATAGCAAGGCTGAGGAGGGTGGCGGAACCTTTCCTCAGGCGAAAAGAACTCCCCGCCCAATCGTGGTTGCGTCTCTTGGGCCACCTATCCTCCCTGGCCCGTCTGGTTCCAAACAGCCGCCTCAGGATGAGATCCCTTCAATGGCGGCTCAAGTCCCGGTGGAATCAAGGATCCGATTCCCCGGACACTCTGATCCCAATGGGGTCTCTGGAACAGACGGACTTGCGGTGGTGGCTGGCCGACGAGAACCTGCGAAAGGGAGTGAGTCTTCTCGTCCTTCCCCCGGAATTGACTCTGTTTTCGGACGCGTCAAAAGAAGGGTGGGGGGCGCACGTTCTGAACCAGAGGGCCTCAGGCCTTTGGTCAGAATCAGAAAAGTGCCTACACATCAACCTGCTAGAATTGAAGGCCGTCTTTCTGGCCCTTCAACAGTTCCAACGGTTCCTGGCGGGTCACTCCGTGGTGGTGATGAGCGACAACACCACGGTAGTGGCTTATATCAACAAGCAGGGAGGCACTTTTTCGCAACAGCTATCCCATCTTGCAGTAGAGACTCTGAGGTGGACCGAAACCCACTCGATAACACTATCAGCTCGCTTCATTCCTGGCAAGAGGAATGTGCTCGCCGACAGTCTGAGCAGGGCTTCGCAGATAGTGAGTACCGAGTGGTCTTTGGATCCTCAGATAGCCAACAAAGTCCTGACTTTGTGGGGTTCCCCGACGGTGGACTTGTTCGCGACAGCCTTGAACTTCAAGCTGCCCCTGTACTGCTCACCAGTCCCGGACCCCAAGGCACTCTGGCAAGATGCTTTCCAGCAACGGTGGGACAACATCGACGTGTACGCCTTCCCACCATTCTGTCTGATGAGAAGGGTGCTCAACAGGACCAGACTATCGGTCAACTGTTCCATGACTCTAGTAGCTCCGCTATGGCATCACGCGGAATGGTTTCCGGACCTTCTGCAACTCCTGACGGAACTCCCAAGGGAGCTTCCTCCACGACACGAGCTTCTCAGACAACCCCACTCCGGTGTCCCTCACAGGGCCGTAGCCTCGCTTCGGCTTCACGCCTGGAGACTATCTAGCGTCTCCTCGCGGAGAGAGGCTTTTCGCAACAGGTTGCGGAGAGAATGTCTCGGCACCTGCGAAGGTCCTCTGAGGGAGTCTACCAAGCGAAGTGGAGAGTCTTTTGTGGTTGGTGTCGTGGAAGGGGTATCTCTCCACTCGATGCCACTATTCCAGCAATAGCGGACTTCCTTGTGTATCTGCGAGAAGAAATGCGCCTTTCTGTCTCGGCAGTGAAAGGCTATCGCTCAGCCTTAAGCTTGGCCTTCAGATTGAAGGGCGTGGATATTTCTTCATCGCTAGAACTCTCTTTACTCATACGTAGCTATGAGCTTACCTGCCCCCAGTCGGAAGTGAGACCCCCTCCTTGGAACGTGGTTCGAGTTCTCAGGTCTCTCAAGAGACCTCCCTTCGAGCCATTACGCCAGGCCTCCGATCGCCACCTGTCTTGGAAGACGGCTTTCCTACTCGCCTTGGCCTCGGCCAAGCGAGTTAGTGAACTTCATGGTCTCTCGTACGACATCGCCCATTCAAGGGGATGGGGGGAGGTAACGTTCAGGTTCGTCCCTGAGTTTGTGGCCAAGACTCAGAATCCTGGAGTGCCGGATCCTCGGTTCGACTCTTTCAGGATCGCGAGTCTCCGTTCTGTAACAAACGACCCAGACCAGCTGCTACTATGCCCAGTGAGGTGTCTGAGGTACTACTTGAAGAGAACGGCTGCAGTCCGTCCTCATGTGCGAGCTTTGTTTGTGAGCACAGGCAGGACAAAGAGGAGGGTCACAAGGAACACCATCTCTGCTTGGATTCGAAGGGTTATCCACCATGCCCTGAATCCTGACCCTCCTCCGTCACGTCGCCCTCGGGCCCACGATGTCAGGGGTATTGCTACATCCCTGGCCTTCAAGAGAAACTTCTCTGTGACGCAGGTACTTCAAGCGGGGGTCTGGAAGCGTCAAACGACCTTCACAGCCCACTACCTGCAAGACGTGACCCACAGGAGCCTCGATACGTTCTCTATCGGCCCTGTGGTGGCTGCACAACAGCTGGTCTAACCTCAGGCTCCTTTTTGGACAAGTAGCAGTAGGTTGAGGGCGTTGTTACCCGGTCTTAGTCTGTGTGAATGAAAGAGTATGTCTGACCCTTACTTCTTTCTTCATTCTCCCCTCTCTTGGGGAAGCAGCATCCTGGTCCTCGCATAGCTGACCTCGACCTCTGCAGGTAACCCATGCTTCTTTGTGCTCCTAGTATTAAGCTTAATACTGTTGCGTCTCCCATACCCTGACGAGGTGGTATGGGGAACGTCCTATCCTAGAATTCCTATCTGAAGGTCTCAAGGTCAACTTCATAGGACGAGTCACACTCTCCTCCTCACACTACTTATGTAGGCCACTCGTTCCTAGCGATGCTAGGAACCTGTGAGGTACAGGGGCCCCCTCTCTCTAGTGCTGCTCACTAAGGGATCGAGCCCCCGGGCAAGCCGAAGTCAGTAAGGCTGGGGACTTTCCACCCTTCCTAAGGGGTAAGTCACCCTTTGTAAATAGCGTGGTTTGTATTTCGGTTACGGAACAAATGACAAATTCGAAGATAATTTGTATTTTTCCTAACCATACAAACCTTAGCTATTTACACATATGTGCCCGCCATCCCTGACCCCCAAGTCAAGTCCTACCTCTAAGTGAAGTGAAGCAAGTCACCGGTGTGTGGAGGGGGGAGGGGTAGCAAGCTACCCTTCCCCACCCCCCGCTAACTAGCGCGGGGGTAATTAACCCTCGTTAAAAACTATTGGCTCGTCATTTCAGCTGCGCTAAAAGTAAACCCTTTGTAAATAGCTAAGGTTTGTATGGTTAGGAAAAATACAAATTATCTTCGAATTTGTCATGTTTTCTTTCCTTTCAATAATACAGTACACAAATGCAATGTAATGTACCTTACAGTATTGTAATAATGATAAAGTAATTTAATACCACCTTCTGCTCACAATAGCTCTCTATTAACTTACTCAACTTGATCAAATAGAATATATGAAACTATCAAATTTTTATATAGGAAAGGTAGCTTAATTAAAGTTTAGAATTTCGAGTTTTGGTACATTTTGCATTTAACCAATTAGTCATCTACTTACTATTTTAAATTTTCTTTATTAGATTACAGCCGAGAGTCAACGAGGGAGTGTTTCCTTCCTTATCTTGTACAAGAGAGGAGACTTACTTTATGTTATGAGTGAGGAAAAAGAACCATCAGATGATGAACCTTTCAAAGACAGTCTACATAAAACTGAATCCAAAGAAGGAAATAGTAACATGAAAAAATTTAGCAAGGATGATGCCAAAAATATAATTGTCAAAGTTGAAGTCCGAAGCAAGACTATTTTACCGAGATGGATACCTCCAGATGGAACCATTATGATGTATGTTTCAGTAAGAGATGCTGCTATTTGGCATGGTAAGAATTTTACCCTTTTATATTCATCTCACAAAATATATATCACTACAACTTTGACTTTATTTTTCCACGTTTTTCTTATTACTATTTATGTTTGCATGTTAGGTTTCCCCCTTAGCAATTTGCCTCCTGTTAAAACTCTTCTATCTTTTACATTCACTTTGTCTGAATTTTTGCTATTTTTCATAATTTTCAGGACCTTTTCTCAACTATTCATTCTGCTGCTTTAATATCTATTAGTTTTACTAACTACTACTCTCCTATTCTAATTTTTTTTTTTATAAATCCTCATTATTTACAGATCTTGGTCTATTTCTCAACCTCGGGACAAAATATATCTGTAACTTCATCATTGACATAATCTTGATAAACTTAAGCTTTGAATCTCAATGTTTTGTTGTTACACTTCAGAATTATTTCTGCTTTATTCTCGCTTGTCTTAGATCTGCATCCAAAATCCATGTCGCAAAGATAATTGCTATCCAAGTGATTTAGTGTAATGAGAAATTCTTTTAAATTCTGCAAAGGCCTGCCTGTCTGCACATATTTTAGTTATTTTATATTGGTGAGCAGACTCTCATCTTGAAATATTGGACAAAACTGTGAGGTCTGTAGTATTTCCTATCTCTGATGTGAATATTAATCGTTACATGATATTTTGTTAAATTTTGACCATCCTTTGCATTCAGATATTTATGACTACCCTCCACCATGTAGTACTAGGTATGCTGGTCATTCTGACAGTATTTCTTCAATTTGTAAAGCTCAATACTGAACCACATGATATAGACTTTTTATTCCAGTTGTAACCAAATTGAAACTTCAAAGTTCAAACTTGGTGTAAAAGCTATTTTCTTATTTTGTTGAGAAATTTGGTGGAAGTCTCAATTCATAGCTTATCTGTCATTCATTTAACAGTGTTTTGTGTTTATTCTTTACTTCTTTCTTCCTTTTCCCCACTGGGCCGTTATTTGTTTGGACCCCCTGAGCTTGTGTAGCATTCTCCTTTTCCAAGTAGGGATGGATCTTAGATTGTAATAATGATATTGATAATGGCACATGGGTGCAGATTCTTGGATAATCAATTGCAGTTCTCTTTATATTAAAACTTCATAATTGGCCAACATCACAACTGCTTTTGTGTTGCAAACCTTTTTGTTATCTAATGTGATCTTGAGCTATTTATCATTTCATCCACTTCAGCAATGGAGAAAACATTAAATGTTACTTACTTTATTTATTTACTACTGTAATTTATAGTTGTTCCGTAACCGAAATACAAACCACGCTATTTACATAGGGTATTACTTTCGGCGTAGCTGAAATGGCGAGCCATTAGATTTTTAACGAGGGTTAACTACCCCCTCGCTAGTTAGCGAGGGGGTAGGGGAGGGGTAGCTAGCTACCCCTCTTCCCTCACACACCGGTGAACTGATTCACTTCGCTTTTGGCTCGGGTGATGGGCAGACGTGTCTGCTCTCATCCTCGCTTGGCAGCCATTAATGTTTTGTCTTTACTTAATTACTTACTTTGTCTTATACTTAATACAGGTATTGCTCGAATTACGACCTATGCGACATACGACTATTCGACTTTACGACCATTTTTTCAGGGTGATGACGTCACAAGTTTATCGGAAATAGGACGAATATTTCCTTGAAAATAATATATTTTCTTGTATACATTTAAACTGATTTATCTTGGTAAATTATCATTTTCTTTTATTGTTAATATTCAGTATTTATTTTCAGTTAAAAATACATTAAGAAAAGTTTTAATATCTGTCGAGTTCATATTATATGTCTGGTGACGTCACATCACCGGCGGAAAGCTTCCGGGCAATACAGTGATTTCCCTCCAATAGGCTAACGATTAATATTAGTATTTCCATTATCGAAATATTAAATAACGATACAAAGTATTTTGAGGGTCTGTATCGGTTTTCATGAGTACTACGTAGCGTAAATTTGACTGTACGCTACTTTTTTAATCTCTGATAATGGATCGATGTTTATCTAAAGAAAATATACTTTTAGGGCAAATATTTTCTTGAAAATATATTTCCTTTTACATTATAGAAATAAAATACTTTTATTTGTTAAGTTAGTACAGTGAGCCCTCGTTTATCGCGGTAGATAGGTTCCAGACCCGACCGCGATAGGTGAAAATCCGCGAAGTAGTGACACCATATTTGCGTATTTATTTAACATGTATATTCAGACTTTTAAAACCTTCCCTTGTACGTAGTACTGTTAACAAACTACCCTTTAATGTACAGAACACTTAATGCATGTACTACAGTACCCTAAAATAAAACAGGCACAAATATTAAAGGCGATTTTATATCATGCGTTTCCTAAACACGCCAAAAAGCACGATAAAAAATGGCAACCAATGTTTTGTTTACGTTTACTGTATCTTTGATCATAATGAAGAAACAAACGCATTTACACATCTGTGTATAGGTTAGTTTTTGCATCGATTATATTGATTATTCAGTATGTTGATTTTGTTATTACCAATTTTTTACTTAATTTTTCTTAGGACTTCCAAATGAAATTTTTTTCTTTATGACGCCGCCTGAAATGGCGGCGTCATAAAGTACGCCCCATCTTCGATCGTAATAAACAAACGAAGGCATTTAACGCGCATGATAAAAGTGATAAATAATGATATTACAGTAAAAGCTTTTAGAAAATATGTTATTACAAATATTATTTACCGTATCTATATAAAATCATACAGTACATACGTAGCAAAGCAGGAAAACAATTTACGAGAGAGAGAGAGAGAGAGAGAGAGAGAGAGAGAGAGAGAGAGAGAGAGAGAGAGAGAGAGAGAGAGAGAGAGAGTTGTTTTACGTACGTAAATGTAAATTTTAAACAAAAAAAATATGATAGGTTATAACATGTATATTCAGACTTTTAAAACCTTCCCTTTAACTTAATGCATACTAAACTAAAACAGGCACAAATATTAAAATGTTAGAATATTAAAGTAAAACATGTATAAAAAAATAAAGATTGTTACTGTACTCACCACGAAAGAAGTTGAAGAAAAACTTGAATGATGATGGCGATGAATTTGCTGCACAGTAGAAATGATGATGATGAAGCTGATGATGTCTTCTACTGTGCAGCCAATGATAGTATTTTACGTCTCTTCAGACGGAGGTGTCTTCCTGGGACACCTCTTCAACTTCTTCCTGGGACACTTCTTCAATTTCTTCCGAAGGCGTAGTAGCAGGAGGAACTGGCTCTTTTTTGCGAGGCTGGAAGAACATTGTGATCGGAAGTTGTTGCCGCTGCTTCTTTTTTCGCTCGAAGAGCATCCTGTAGGGAGTCATGATGTCATCGATCTTGTTGCAGAATTGCATAGACTGAATCATATCCTCGTCCCACTCTTGCGACATTTCTTTCACCTCCTTCACATGGTTGCAGAACTTGGCAAGCCATTCTAATGTTAAGCCCGTTTCTTCGACATTTTCTTGGGTCTCTTCCTTCGTTTCACTGTCTTCTTCACTGGCCGATTTCGTCAGGTCTTCTAGGTCTGCGTCAGTTAGCGGCTGGGAATGGCAGTCCAACAACTCGTCGACGTCTTTGGTCGTCATGTCGCCAAACCCGTCACCTCCAATTATCGCAGCCAACTGCACAGATTTGCGTATTGCAGAGTGTTGAATCTCAGACGGTGTAAATCCCTCGTCATCGTAAACAATCTGGGGCCACAACTTCTTCCAGCTCGCATTGACAGTAGCAGGTTTCATTTCTTGCAGTGCCTTCTGGATGTTCTGCAGGCACGTGGCTATTGTGTACTTCCGCCAGTACGCCTTCAAATTGAAATTTTCATCTTCATCTTCTTGGGCAGCATCCACACACGCAACGAGGTCCGCCAAGGTATTCTTCGTGTAGAGGGCCCTGAACGCCCTGATAACCCCCTGGTCCATCGGTTGAATTCATGACGTGGTGTTGGGTGGCAGGAACTCAACCTGAATGCCCTCATGCGACAGATCAGTTGCGTGTCCACCTGGTTGAGGTTCATCTACATCATCATCTTCTTCAGCATGGTCGCCATCGTCGTCTTGAGGTTCCTTTGCCGCAAAATTCTCATACAAGCCCAAAGCCTTGGTTCGTATGGTGTTCGTATCCAAGGCTATGTTCTTCTTCCGGCAGTTGGCAATCCAGACTGCTAAAGCACCCTCCATGCGTACGATCATTTTATTACGCGTGGTAACGACTCGCTTCGCTGATCTGCTAAAGGTGATGGTAGCCGTCTTTCTAATGTTCGCCTCGTCCTTCTTGATGTAGCGAACGGTGGATTCGTTCACTCCAAAATGGCGGGCTGCAGCCGCGTAACTTCTGCCTTCTTTTAACATATCGAGAAGCGTCACCTTCTCAGCAATCGTCATCATCTTTCGGTGGCGTTTAGGCTCACTACCAGCCTTAGCAGAAGCAGAACGCTTGGGAGCCATTGTACAGTAGGGGTTAAACAGAAAGTTCAACAAAAAGTACAACTTAAAACAGTCACGCACAGCACAGATTAAAGTTCACAATAACGTAGCAGCATCTACCCGGCGAGAGAGCGGCGAACGAAGTGGCCGCGAAAAGATGCTGCAGGTTGGAGAGCAGTCAAAACACCAATCACAGGCTAGATTTCAAAACTTGGGTTCTGATTCGTCATCTATCAGCACTTGAACCAATCACAATCCGTCTTACATGCTACGTAGTAGTTACCAATTCAAATACAAGGTACTGTACTACGTATACAACTTTACGTACGCTATTTTACGCTTGTTTTGTTGTAGTATATGTATGCTTATTCGAGATGTGATTTTTGCAACAAAGAATATTATTGGATGCAGTACTACGTACGTATACATACAAAAGATTCATGGAAAAGATGCACATCCATTACATTTATAGTAGTAGCCATCAGCAGCCTTACACCATTTAAATACGGTATGACTGCATCTGATTTGCGTTTCATGTTCGATTTAATTTTACTACGTACTGTATACTGAATTATCGTATGATCACATTCTCTTTTCGTGATTTATTTCTTTCTGTACTGAATTATATGTCATATGTAATGCAATGAACCATCAGTAAGAGCAGATATTACTAATTACAGTATTAATGGAATTAACGAAATACGTATTTGGGGTCTTCATATATCGCGGTATTTTCAAAATTTCCGGAAAATCCGCGATATGTGTATATACATGCGTTATGAAAAAAATCCGCTAAGTGGTGAATCTGCGATGGTCGAACCGCGAAGTAGCGAGGGCTCACTGTATTTTCTTCTCATTTCTTGCGAGAAACAAAGAAAATGAATTTACAGTGAACCCTCGCTACTTCGCGGTTCGACAATCGCGGATTCACCACTTCGCTGGGTTTTCCCATAACCCATATATATATACATATCGCGGATTTTCCGGAAAATTCGAAAATACCGCGAAATCTGAAGACAACCAAATACGATATTTTGTTACCTGTAATTCCATTAATACTGTAATAGTAATATCTGTTCTTACTGATTGTTCATTGCATTACATATGATATATAATTCAGCACAGAAAGAAATAAAACACGAAAAGAGAATGTGATCATACGATAATTCAGTACTGTATACAGTACGTAGTAAAATTAAATCGAACATGAAACGCAAATCAGATGCAGTCATACCATATTAGAATGGTGTGTACTGTAATGGATGTGCTTCTTTTCCATGAATCTTTTGTATGTATACGTACGTAGTACAGTACTGCATCCAATAATATTCTTTGTTGCAAAAATCACATTTCGAATAAGCGTACGAGAGAGAGAGAGAGAGAGAGGCGTAAAATAGCGTACGTAAAGCTGTATTATTATTATTGTTATTATTATTATTGTTGTTGTTGTTAATAAAATTATTATTGTTATTATTATTATCATTATTATTATTATTATTACTGTACAGTATTATTATCATTATTTATTATTATTACGGTATTGTACTTAATCTACGTACGTTCGGTATGCGCGGGGCATCTTCTATGAGTAGGTAACCAACGCATCATAGTACTGTAAGACGGGTTGTGATTGGTTCAAGCGCTGATAGATGACGAATCAGAACTCAAGTTTTGTTATCTAGCCTGTGATTGGTGTTTTGCCCGCATCTCCTACCCGCAGCATCAAAGTTCTCGCGGGGCTGGATCGTGCACTCTCTGTTACCTCGTATTGCTGAGTAGACGTTCTTAAGTGTGTGAATCTGTGCTGTGTGCGACTTTTTTAAGTTGAACTTTTTGTTGCTGTAAATCCTACTGTAATGGCTCCCAAGCGTTCTGCTTCTCTTAAGGCTGGTAGTGAGCCTAAACGCCACCGAAGGATGATGACGATAGCTGAGAAGGTTACGCTTCTCGACATGTTAAAAGATGGTAGAAGTTACGCGGCCGCCGACCGCCATTTTGGCATCAACGAATCTACTGTTCGCTATATCAAGAAGGACGAGGCGAACATTAGAAAGACGGCTGCAATCACCTTTAGCAGATCAGCGAAGCGAGTCGTTACAACGCGTAATAAAACGATCGTACGCATGGAAGGTGCTTTAGCTGTGTGGATTGCCGACTGCCGGAAGAAGAACATAGCGTTGGATACGAACACCATCCAAACGAAGGCTTTGAGCTTATATGAGAATTTTGCTGCAAAGGAACCTAAAGACGACGACGGCAACCATGCTGAAGATGATGATGATGCAGATGATCCTCAACCAGGGACATCCACTGATTCCCAGCCTCAGAAACGTTTTTCCGCAAGCAAAGGATGGTTCGCGAAGTTTCAGAAACGCTTCGCCCTGAAAAGCGTTTCCCTGCATGGGGAGTCTGCTTCCGCTGACACTGCCGCTGCTGAAACTTACGTGAACCAGACGTTCAAGAATATTATCGCCGAAGGTGGATACAACCCGGAACAAGTCTTTAATATGGATGAGACTGGCTTGTTTTGGAAGAGAATGCCGTCGCGAACTTTCCTGTTCAAAGAGGAAGCCAAAGCCTCTGGCCTTGAAGCATTCAAGGATCGCGTTACCCTCGTGATGTGTGGCAATGCTGCTGGATTTTTGTTAAAGCCGGGGCTTATTTATAAGTCGAAAAATCCTCGCGCTTTGAAAAATAAAAATAAGAATCTCCTTCCCGTGTACTGGATGCATAATCAAAAAGCATGGATTACGAAGATGCTGACCTCCAACTGGTTCCATCAGTGTTTTATCCCGCAAGTCAGCAAATATCTCTTAGAGAAGGGCTTGCCATTCAAGATCCTTCTCCTTATGGATAACGCTGGTGGACACGCAACTGACCTGTCGCATGAGGGCATTCAGGTTGAGTTCCTGCCACCCAACACCACGTCATTAATTCAACCGATGGACCAGGGGGTTATCAGGGCGTTCAAGGCCCTCTACACGAAGAATACCTTGGCGGACCTCGTTGCGTGTGTGGATGCTGCCCAAGATGACGAGGATGAAGATTTTAACTTGAAGGCGTACTGGCGGCAGTACACCATAGCCACGTGCCTGCAGAATACTCAGAAGGCACTTCAAGAGATGAAACCTGCAACCGTGAATGCGAGCTGGAAGAAGTTGTGGCCCGATATTGTTTACGACGACAAGGAATTTACTCCGTCGGAAATCCAACACTCTGCAATACGGAAATCTGTGCAGTTGGCTGCCATAATTGGAGGTGACGGGTTTAGCGACATGACGACTGAAAACGTCGACGAGTTGTTGGACTGCCATTCCCAGCCCCTAACTGATGCAGACCTCGAAGACCTGACGAAATCGGCAAGTGAGGAAGAGAGTGATACCCAGGAAGAGACCCAAGAAAATGTCGAAGAAACGGGCTTAACATTAGAACGGCTTGCCAAGCCCTGCAACCATGCGAAGGAGTTGAAAGAAATGTTGCAAGAGTGAGACGAGGATATGGTTCGCTCGATGCAATTCTGCAACAAGGTTGATGACATAATGACTCCCTACAAAATGCTCTTGGATCGAAAAAAGAAGCAGCGGCAACAACTTCCGATCACAATATTCTTCCAGCCTCGCAAAAAAGAGCCAGTTCCTCCTGCTAGTACGCCTTCGGAAGAAATTGAAGTTTCCCAGGAAGAAGTTGAAGAGGTGTCCCAGGAAAAGACACCTCCGTTTGAAGAGACGTAAAATACTATCATTGGCTGCACAGTAGAACACATCATCAGCTTCATCATCATCATTTCTACTGTGCAGCAAATTCATCGCCATCACCATTCAAGTTTTTCTTCAACTTCTTTCGTGGTGAGTACAGTAACAATCTTTATTTTTTACTTTAATATTCTTACCGTACATTCTAAAACTGTATTTGTGCCTGTTTTATAGTTTAGTACTGTACGTACTGTATGCATTAAGTTAAAGGGAAGGTTTTAAAAGTCTACATGTTGTAACCTATCATATTTTTTTTGTTTAAAATTTACATTTACGTACGTAAAACAATCTCTCTCTCTCTCTCTCTCTCTCTCTCTCTCTCTCTCTCTCTCTCTCTCTCTCTCTCTCTCTCTCTCTCTCTCTCGTAAATTGTTTTCCTGCTTTGCTACGTACAATACTGTATAATTTATATTTGTAAGGTAACATATTTTGTAAATGCTTTTACTGTAAATACTGTATGTACTGTATCATTATTTATCACTATCATCATGCGCGTTAAATGCCTTGTTTGTTCTGAGCGTGGTTGTTTACTGAGCGTACACGCCGTCGTTTCAGGCGGCGTCATAAAGAAAAACATTTCATTTGGAAGTCCTAAGAAAAATACGTAAACTAAAACATTGGTAATAAACAAATCAACATACAGTACTGTATAATCAATATAATCGATGCAAAAACTAACCTATACATATATGTGTACTGTACACTAAATGAGTTTGTTTCTTCATTATGATCAGAGATGAACGTAAACAAAACATTGGTTGCCATTTTTTATCGTGCTTTTTAGGTGTTTAGGAAACGCATGATATAAAATCGCCTTTAATATTTGTGCCTGTTTTAGTTTAGGGTGCTGTAGTACATGCATTAAGTGTTCTGTACAATAAAGGGTGGTTTGTTAACAGTACTACGTACAAGGGAAGGTTTTAAAAGTCCGAATATACATGTTAAATAAATAGGTAAATATGATGTCACTACTTCGCGGATTTTCACCTATCGCGCCCGCGTCTGGAACCTATCTACCGCGATAAACGAGGGTTCACTGTACATATTTTGCAAGTCATTCTTCGTAGAGATTACTGTACGTCACGTGACTTATGACGTCATGTATCTGGCGGAAGCGCGCTGACAAACCGTATGATTTCCTTTCATTGTTACCGAGTAATCTTATTACAGCATTCCCATCATCGAAACACCCAGTAACGATATCAAGTGTTTTAGTTATAAGATTAGTACAACTTACCGTAAATTTAAGAAAAAAAAGTCTGATGACGTCATATTTCTGGCGGAAGGCGAGAGGCAAATCAAGTGATTTCCTTCCGATGCGTTACTATTCCCATAATGGAAACATCGAATAATGATATATAGAATTTTTAATAATTTTCAAAAAAAATATGAAGATACAACTGAATTAAAAAAATACATAGAGAGAGAGAGAGAGAGAGAGAGAGAGAGAGAGAGAGAGAGAGAGAGAGAGAGAGAGAGAGAGAGCATATTCCTTTTATAACTAATAATAATATCTATAAACGAACTGTATGGAAAATGTGATACCCTATAACATATTGGCGCTGATGTAATATGCATTATGAAGAAATTTCGAATGTCAAGAAAATTATATAAATCAGTGTTATTCGCACTATATATATGTGCTCATAATAGTAATATGGCAGTGTGACCTTGAGATCAGCTGATGCCAACCGAAAGTAAATTAAAAGTATTTGTTGATTATTGATATGCTCAAGAAATTGAAAAATAAAATATAAACGTTCTTTAATAAACCACAATTAAACACAGTAATGTCTAATGAAATATAAAGGCTTAATACTGAACTACAATACTGTATGATGCTTTAAAAATGAACTACCCGTATGCGATTGCTAGATCGAGCACACACACACAGAGAAGGAGCTACAACGGTTTCGCATTACTGTATACCTAATGATTAGAGGAACTGTATGGAAACTGATTTCCTGTAACATATTGGCGTTGATGTAATATTCATCATGAAGATATTTCTAATAAGTTAAGAAATGATCAAAAAATATGCCATACGTATGTACGCCATATTTTGATACGGTAGGTAGCGGCACTTTCAGATCAGCTGATCATAACCAAAGGTAAACAAAATTTTTAGTACACGATTGTGAAATGCTTCCAAAATTGATGAATAGAATACAATAATGCATTTATAGAACTTATGATATCCAATGCAACAAGCAAATGGAATAATGATAGACAATAAGAAAATATTGACAAAATATTATCCAGATGATTGCCGAATCATAACGTATCAAAATAAATCTACGGAAACTTCCCTTTTCTAGTTCGACATACGGCCAACTCGACTTACGACTTATCTCTCGGTCCCTATCTCGGTCGTAAGTCGAGCAATACCTGTATATATATAAACATTCTTTATGTTTATGTATATATTTGGGTATAGAAATATACTGTAGTAAGTTTCCTTTTCAGGTTTGTGCTGTGTGTGTGTAGTGTACGACAACGTCACCGCATAGTACCAGGCCATCGCGGTTTCACGTCGTGGGGCGCGGCCTCTCCCTTGGTCCTTCGGTCGTTCCTTCGGCTTCCGATAATTCGGCCGCCGTGGGGAATTGTCATCGCTGGACTTTCTTCATTCATCTGTTTTCTCCACTGTTCCTCCTTCCCTACGGGGAACTTGGACTCTCAGTGAAGGCAACGTGGGAGTTTAGATTGACTACGGTCTTTCTCTCTACTCGAGGTCGTTCACCCTTTTACTACTACTACGTACTATTACGGAAGCTTCTTTCCCGTGCGGGTTGAGTTTCTATTCCGTTTATTTGTCTCAATTATTTTTAATGAAATCTAATTGTATTTGTTAACTTTTCAGCTTTCTGTGGAGAACACTTCTCTTCGGGGTTCAGTGGTTCTTACTATTTGTGAACATTCTTAGATGAATTACATAATTATAATTCTGTTATAATTCTGTTTTTGTTACAGTTCTCCAACCTCCCCCTTCTCCCGTGAATGTCAGTGGGGGAGGAGGGCGCATACTTAATTTGTAATTCTTATGTTTCTATTCCCTCGGGGTTTCTCTTCGGAGTTCCTCCCGGGGGAATTTTTGTTAACTAATTATTTATTTTATTTTCCCAGTTAACGATCCAGTTTTTCTTCGTTTACCTAATGTGCCAACGAAGCAGAGCTGCCCTGTTTGCGCCTGGGGAGTCTGCTGTTGCTGCCGTCTCTCTAGGACATCGTCATGGGCGTGTTCCCTTCTCTTAGAAGTTCTCCCGTGACAACTGTCAGCTCTTTAGTTCATCTTAGAACGCTAAGGAGGTTCGCCTCCAGGGGTGGGTAACTTCCCTTCCGAGGGAGGTTCCCTTCCCAGGTATGAGTTTTTCCCCTGCAGAGGGGGAACTTTTCATACCTTAATAATTCTTGGATGGGTTTTCCTGGTCCTCGGGCGGTTATGCTCTTGGTGCTGAGCGACCGCTCTTGTAACCATGCTCAAGGGGCTGAGCAGTTGCAAGGCCGGACCATGGAATTTCATGCGACTATGCTCTTGGGGCTGAGCGGTCGCACCTGCAGCTATGCTCAAGGGGCTGAGCAGCTGCAGGATCAATCTTGTGACCTCTCTCGTTCGCGAGGGAGGCTACTCATAAGAACTCCTCTTCGGAGGATTGCTCCTTATAGGTCAGCTTGCTGATCCAACGGCCCTAAGGGGCGCCATCATCAGTGTCTTCTAGTCTCTTTTACGAAGTGTTCTCCACTCTCGTTCGCGAGAGAGGCCACTCATAGAGACTCCTCTTCGGAAGATTGTTCCTGTTTAGACCAGCAGGCTGTTCGGGACCTCTTCGCAGTTCGCCATCTCTTAGACCTGCTGACCTGCCGTCTCCGTTCCTGGCTGCTGACGCTGTGGGCGCCCACGCACCCCTTTATCCAACGGGCACCGGTCCCTTCGGGGCAAAAGGGGCTTTCTCACACTTTGAGTAAGTCCCTTAAGCGCCAGGTATCCCCTGCGCCCCAACGTTTTTCTGCGCTCGCTCGCCTACTGTTCCTAAGACTTCCTTCCAGAGGAATCCTGTTCCAGTCCTGAGTTAGCGCACAGGCGCTCACCAGAACTTCCAGTGTTGATCATCCCAGTTCCTGATCGTCCTGTCAGCTGTCCCTTCATCCTAGCGCGCGCTCGTGCTCGCCGATGATCTTCTTACGCCAACGATCTTCGTACGCGCACTAGCGCCGACGATCTTCTTTTGCGCGCCAGCGCTGATGATCTTCTTACGCGCGCAAGCGCCGACGATCTTCTTACGCCCGCAAGCGCCGACGATCTTCTTACGCCCGCAAGCGCCGACGATCTTCTTACGCGCGCAAGCGCCGACGATCTTCAAGTGCCGACGATCATCTTTCGCGAGCGAGCGCTGATGATCTTCTTACGCGCGCAAGTGCCGACGATCTTCGTGCGCCGTCGATCTTCTTACGCTCGCAAGTGCCGACGATCTTCTTGGCGGACGATCTTCTTTGGCTCGCTAGCGCTGACGATCTTCCTATGCACGTAAGCTCCGACGATTGTCGGCGCGCAGGCTCAGATGGTTCCCCGCGCCAACGATCTTCTTACGCGCGCAAACGCCGACGATCTTCTTGCACGCACAAGCGCCGACGATCTTTAAGCGCCGTCAATCTTTAAGCGCTGTCGATCTTCTTTCGCGCACAAGCGCCGACGATCTTCAAGCGCCAACAACCTCGTACGCACGCGCTGACAGCCGCGCGCACGTGCCGACATTTTCACGGGGACTTCATTCTGTTCCTGCACGTCAGTCTGATTCCTGCTCACCCTATGAAGTCTCGCTCGCGCGAGAGTGTTTTCAACGGTTTCTCGCGTGCGACCCCTGGGTTTTTCCCATCGCGCGAGTGCCAGCGTCTCTCGCGCGCGACCCCTGGGTTTTTCCCATCGCGCGAGCGCCAACGTCTCTCGCGCGCGACCCCTGGGTTTTTCCCATCGCGCGAGCACCAGCGCGCTCCCTCTACCAAGGTGAGACCTTCTCCCACCGCACCAATGGGAGAAACCCCACCTCGAGCAGGAGAATCGTCCCGTGTTAGGGAGAGAAGAGCCCTCAGACTTCTTTGATGGAGTTACGTATCCCTCCTAGGAGGGAATCGAAGGACTCTAAGAGTTCCCCCAAGTAGAGTCTTTGGGGACAGGAGATTTTGCTGCCAGTTCACCAGGAGGAGAGCAGCATGATTCAGAGCACGCCTTCTGGCAAGTCCTGACTCTGATGAGGCATCTCAACAAGTTCAAGGACTCGGAGACCGCCCCTCGTGAAGGCAAGGATACGGTCCTGGACCAAGTCTATGGCACTCAGAAACCCTTTAAGGCCAGTGTGGCTCTGCCTTGGTCCCAAAGGGTGAAGAGTGCCAGAGATAAGGTTGAGGGCCAGCTTTCTGAGCTTGCCTTCTCCAGCCATTCCTCTGCTGGCAACACGCTCCTCCCACCTCCTCGTGTGCAACAGAGGCGGTACTTTGAGATCATGGAGGAGCCTTGTTTAGCTCTCCCGCTTCACCACTCCGTGGAAGAGCTTACCAGGGGAGTCTCTCTTGAGGAGTCTCTCTTGAGACTCTCTAGCCGGCAGGTGACATTCTCGGCAACAGAGATCCTGAGTCAGAAGAAGGTCGCAAAGTGTGCCATACAGGCCACTTCGTGGCTGGATGTCTGGCTAGGGTCTCTGGGCCTGCTGCGACCCGACGATCTGTCCAAGGAGAGCACCAGGAAAGCCCTGGAGACCTTCCTCCTCTTGGGCACACGTACCATCGAGTTTCTGGCCCACCAAGTTTCGAACTTGTGGGCAAACTCGATCTTGAAACGACGTGATGCGGTGGCCGAGAAGTTCCACTCGAAGGTCCCAGCCGTGGATGACTGCAAGCTCAGACACACTTCCATCCTAGGAAAGAGTCTGTTTGAGCCCAAGGATGTGGAACAGGCAGCTGAGAGGTGGAGGATATCGAACCACGATTCTCTTCTCCAAAGGGTTCTTACATCTAAGCCCTACAAACCTCCAGCACCTCAACAACCTCGCCAATCCAAGACGACGAAACCGGCAGCGTCAGCAAAGTCGAAGGTGTCCAAGCAGTAGCCCTTTCCTGTCAAATACAAGAAGGGCGGAAAGTCCTCCAGGGGAGGCAAGAATCCTAGAGGGAGTGACCGAGGCCACAAGCGCTAGGATTGGCAATCCCCCTGCATGTCCACCAGTGGGGGGATGCCTGCAAAGTTGCGCATTCAGGTGGCAGCAACTCGGGTCCGATTCCTGGACGATCTCCGTGATCAGTCAGGAATATCGCGTCCCGTTCATAACATCTCTTCCTCCCCTGACAGCGAATCCAGTGTTGTTGAGCTCCTATGCCATGGGATCGGTAAAGGGGCTAGCCCTCCAGGAGGTCGTCGACTGCTCCCCAGGCTTCTTCAGTCGACTCTTTCTCGTAAAGAAGGCGTCTGGAGGCTGGAGTCCCGTCATCGACCTCTCAAGTTTGTCAAACAAACTCCGTTCAGCATGGAGACAGCGGACACGGTCAGACTTGCAGTGAGACCGCAAGACTTCATGTGTACACTGGATCTGAAGGACGCGTACTTCCAGATCCCAATCCATCCGTCTTCCAGGAAGTACTTAAGATTCTGCCTAGACAACAAGATCTACCAGTTCAAGGTGCTGTGTTTCGGTCTCTCCACAGCACCCCAGGTATTCACCAGAGTGTTCACCCTGATATCTTCGTGGGCACACAGGATCGGCATCCGTCTCCTCCGCTATTTGGACGACTGGCTGATCCTGGCAGACTCGGAGTCGACCCTTCTTCGACACCGAGACAAGCTTCTGGGACTTTGCCAAGATCTAGGGATCATGGGAAATCTCGAGAAGTCTTCTCTGCTTCCATCTCAACGACTGGTATATCTAGACATGATATTGGACACCAATCTCCACAAAGCCTTTCCATCAGTCGACAGGATAGCAAGGCTGAGGAGGGTCAAGTCCCGGTGGAATCATGGCCACGATTCCCCGGACATTCTGGCCCCTATGGGTCCTGCGGAACGGACGGACCTTCAGTGGTGGGTGACAGACGAGAACCTACGAAGAGGAGTGGATCTTATCGTCCTCCCCCTGGATTTGATGCTGTTTTCGAACGTTTCAAAAGAAGGGTGGGGGGCCCACGTTCTGAACCACAGGATCTCAGGCTTATGGTCAGAATCAGAAAAGTGCCTCCACATAAATCTGCTAGAAATGAAGGCTGTATATCTGACACTTCAACAATTCCAACAGATCCTGGCGGGTCACTCCGTGGTGGTCATGAGCGACAACACCACGGTAGGGGCTTACATCAACAAGCAGGGAGGTACCTTTTCACAACAGCTATCCCATCTTGCAGTAGAGATACTGAGATGGACCGAAGTCCACTCGATTTCACTATCGGCTCGCTTCATTCCGGGCAAAAGGAATGTGCTCGCCGACAGTCTGAGCAGAGCATCGCAGATAGTGAGTACCGAGTGGTCTTTGGATCCTCTAGTAGCCAACAAAGTCCTGACTTTGTGGGGTTCCCCGACGGTGGACCTGTTCGCGACAGCCTTGAACTTCAAGCTTCCACTGTACTGTTCCCCAGTCCCGGACCCCAAGGCACTCTGGCAAGATGCCTTCCAACAACGGTGGGACAACATCGACGTTTACACCTTCCCACCGTTCTGTCTGATGAGAAGGGTGCTCAACAAGACCAGACTATCGGTCAACCTGTTAATGACCTCAATAGCTCTGCTATGGCATCATGCAGAGTGGTTCTTGGACCTTCTGCAGCTCCTGACGGAACTCCCGAGAGAACTTCCTCCGCGACACGAGCTACTCAAGCAACCACTCTGCAACATCTTCCACAAAGCCGTAGCATCACTTCGGCTTCACGCCTGGAGACTATCCAGCATCTCCTCACAGAGAGAGGCTTTTCGCAAAAAGTTGCGGAAAGGATGTCTCGACACCTGCGAAAGTCATCTGCAGGGGTCTACCAGGCGAAGTGGAGAGTCTTCTGTGTTTGGTGTCGTGGAAGGGGTATCTCTCCTCTCGATGCCACTATTCTAGCAATAGCGGAGTTTCTCGTGAATTTGCGGGAAGAAATGCGCCTTTCGGTCTCCGCGGTGAAAGGCTATCTCTCAGCCTTAAGCCTGGCCTTCAGGCTGAAAGGAATGGACATTTCCTCCTTGCTGGAACTTTCTCTACTCATACGAAGCTACGAGCTTACCTGCCCTCAGTCGGAAGTGAGACCTCCTCCATGGAACGTGGTTCGTGTCCTCAGGTCTCTTAAGAGACCTCCGTTCAAACCATTACGCCTGGCTTCTGATCGTCACCTGACTTGGAAGACGGTGTTCCTGCTCGCTCTGGTCTTAGCCAAGCGAGTCAGTGAACTTCATGGTCTCTCGTACGACGTCGCCTATTCACGGGGATGGGGGAAGGTAACGTCCGGGTTCGTCCCTGAGTTTGTTGCTAAGACTCATATCCTGGAGTTCCGGACCCACGGTTCGACCCCTTCAGGATTTCGAGTCTCCGTTCTGTAACAGATGACCCAGACCATCTGCTATTATGCCCAGTAAGGAGTCTGAGGCTCTATCTTAAGAGAACAGCTGCAGTTCATCCTCGAGTGCAAGCCCTGTTTGTGAGCACAGGAGGGACAAACAGGAGGGTCACGAAGAACACCATCTCAGCCTGGATTCGCAGGGTCATCCACCATTCCCTGAATCCAGACAATCCTCCGTCACGTCGCCCTAGAGCACACGATGTCAGAGGCATCGCTATGTCCCTGACATTCAAGAGAAACTTCTCAGTGACGCAGGTTTTACAGGCTGGGGTCTGGAAGCGTCAAACGACCTTCACAGCTCACTACCTGGAGGACGTGACCCACAGGAGGCTCGATACGTTCTCTATCGGCCCTTTGGTGGCTACACAACAGCTGGTCTAACCTCAGGCTCCTTAATGGACAAGTAGCAGAAGGTTGAGGGCGTTGTTACCCGGTTTTAGTCTGCATGAATGAAAAAGTATGCCTGGTCCTTACTCTTTTCTTCATCTTCCCCTCTCTTGGGGAAAGCAGCATCCTGGGTTCTCTGCATAGCTGACCTCAAACCACTGCAGGTAAACCATGCTTCCTTGTGTTCCTAGTATTAATTAATACAGTCGCGTCCCCCATACCCTGATGAGGTGGTATTGGGAACGTCCTAGTCGAGAATTCCATCTAAAGGACTTCAGGTCGACTTCCTAGGACGAGTCACACTTCATTCCTTCACACAGAAGCGTATGTAGGCCATACGTTCCTTGAGGAGCAAGGAACTTGCGAGGTGCAGGGACTCCTTATCTCGAGTGCTACACACTCGGATTCTGAGTCCCCGGGCAAAGCCAAAGCCAGTAAGGCTGGGACTTACCACCCTACCTAAGGGTTAAGTCACCCTATGTAAATAGCGTGGTTTGTATTTCGGTTACGGAACAAATGACAAATTCGGAGATAATTTGTATTTTTCCTTACCATACAAACCTTAGCTATTTACACCTACTTGCCCGCCAGCCCTGTCCCCCATGAAGTCCTACCTCTAAGCGAAGTGAATCAGTTTACCGGTGTGTGAGGGGGGAGGGGTAGCTAGCTACCCCTCCCCTACCCCCTCGCTAACTAGCGAGGGGGTAGTTAACCCTCGTTAAAAATCTAATGGCTCGCCATTTCAGCTACGCCGAAAGTAATACCCTATGTAAATAGCTAAGGTTTGTATGGTTAGGAAAAATACAAATTATCTCCGAATTTGTCATTTTTTGCAATTGTTAAAAATCTTTGCATTGTATTTCAATTATCTAGTTTTTAATTATAAAATACATAGACGATTAAGTGTATTTGGTTTGCATTTTCTTTAAGAAGTTGAATATTTTACAAAATGTATTACTGTATGTACTAAAAAATTAATTAAATTTTATAAATTTTGTCTATTTCCGTGATTATGGCAAAGATTTAAACACACTTAAGGTGAGAGTTTGAAATATTACACTTACATTTAAGAATTTGTTTTACTAAACGAGTTACTACTTGTCATAGTATAAAGTTGTCTCAATCTCAGTATTTTGGTAGTTTTTTATTTGCATTACTAATCATTGATTTTTTTAGCTAATACTGTGTAATCTCTTTGCAGGTAATCTCATAATTGATAATTACACTGTCATGCAGCCAGTTGATAAAAAGTCAGATATAACACTGTCAACGCTTGTCACCATTTTAAAACCACTTTCTAGCAGAAGTAATTTTCAAGATTTAACTGTGGTATCTGGTAAGCATTTTACTCTAGCATTCTTTACAAATTATTTGTTTACAGTAAAATTTTTAAAAGAGATAATTTTCTATCTTAACTTATTTGACGCCAACAGAACACCCTCTTGATCTTACATTGAGGCTATACAGTGAACCCTCGCTACTTCGCGGTTCGACCATCGCGGATTCACCACTTCGGATTTTTTCCATGACCCATATATATACAGTAACATATATATATATATATATATATATATATATATATATATATATATATATGTATATATATATATATATATATATGTATGCATGTATTTATGTATATATGTATGTATGTATATATGTAGGTATGTATATGTGTATACATATAAATATATATATATATATACACACACACACACACATATATATATATATATATATATATATATATATATATATATATATATATATATATATATATATATATCTAAAGTAGGAAGATTTGATGTAGTTCTAAGGGAATAGTATGGGAAATATGTCTGGGTAATAAGCAAAGCTCTACCTCCAGTTTGTTTCTTCATTATGATCAGAGATAAATGTAAACAAAACATTGGTTGCCATTTTTTAACGTGCTTTTTAGCGTGTTTAGGAAACGCATGATATAAAATTGCCTTTAATATTTGTGCCTGTTTTAGTTTAGGGTACTGTAGTACATGCATTAAGTGTTCTGTACATTAAAGGGTAGTTTGTTAACAGTACTACATACAAGGGAAGGTTTTAAAAGTCTGAATATACATGTTAAATAAATAGGTAAATAGGGTGTCACTACTTCGCGGATTTTCACCTATCGCGGCCGCGTCTGGAACCTATCTACCGCGATAAACGAGGGTTCACTGTACAGTACTTTTATATAAAAGCATGGTGTAGCAATTGGGTCTTGTAATGAAATCCTGTTTGCTAATTTTATATGGGCATTGTTTAGGAACTTGTCTTCTCTCATATAGAGAAGCTGCCTGTCTACATTTATATGGACAATATTTTTGTTAAGTTGGCAGTAAGAGAGAAGTGGGGCACTTTTATGAAATATCTCTGCAATACAGGTATGCATCTGAATAGACAGATTGATAAAAGAAATCAAAAAGCTCCTTTTAATGACTGGTACTGTACTCTTAATATTCCAATGTTGTGAAACTAAAACCCTCTTCATGAAGAATAACCTACACCCTCTAATACTAGACTGCTTGAGTAGAAAGCCATCTACGCTCCAGGTTTCAATGGTTGTCTTGGTGCCTACAGGATGAACTTCATGCTACTCTTCAAGTGGTTATCATTCCACATACAAGAAAGAACCGTTAAAATCATATGATGGAAACTTATCATAATCTCTCATGAGATAATAATTAATCACACAGAAATCTTTGGCATATCCCTTAACTGTTATCGTCTTAGAATTTTGAAAACATCTCGTATCAAAAAAAAAAAAAAGAAATAAAAAAGAAAAAAAAAAAAAAGGATGAATGTAACATCGGTGACTTTTAACTTTCATCCCCCTATCTACATCACACTATCTCTGAATAATGCCCATGTGACTGGAGGCACCCACTCAATGTATCTTGATATCTAACAACCACCACCTGGACAACTCATTATACCAAAGTACAGTAGGGTGTACCCGTTTAGTAAAATTAATGGAAGGAAAGAAAGAGAATGTAAAGGACATTGAAATTAATAGGAATGTAGAAGCTTCAGATATGACCAATCTCCTAGAAGAAATTGATGCAGACTTCTGGCTACAATTTAGAGACAAGTGACAATTCAGAGGGTAAGAGAGACAATATTGCCATCAAGACAATATCTGCTCAGTCCACCAAAAATTAAGTGTAGTTAGAAAAAATAAGACAACAACCCACAGAACTCAATACTTCTTATATTCATATTGTGATTTGCAGTGCTACAGAATGTATGTGTAATTTTGAAATATGTGCTCAATACAAATTTCCTTAAAAGGATGAGAAGATTCAATGGTCCCTAAATTTTAGAGACCTAGCTAAGACTTTTATAGCACATGACAGATTGGAAACCTATGATACCAAAAATATTGTACATGACAGGTTGGAAACCTATACTGTATTACCAAAAAAAAATTACTGTGATTAAAAACTCAAATTCAGCTTTAATTCCTAATTACCCTGTATTTCCATGTAAAGGGCAAAATTTTAAGACTAGTTTGGAAAGTCCAAAGTCAGGGTTTTCCCATTACATGAGAGATACTTTTGCAATAGTGAAAATAGTTATTTTCTTGACCTCTGTTGCGCTGTTGTTAGGGTATTCTAATTGCCTATTGTTCATTAATAGGGTAATAGTTTGGAAGGATTGACTTAAAATCATATAATATACTCATTTTAATTACAGTATGTAGTTTTGTGTTTAAAATATGAATATTTACTGGTATATTATCTTCTTTATTTGTTTATAGTACTCGGGCTCTGTTGTGTTGTCAGTAGGCTAGCCTAGTTGTCTGAAACCTAGAATTTTCCATATTTGTAATTAATTTTTCTACTTACATAGTAGTTTGGAAGGATTGACTTAACAGCATATAATATGCTTTGTATAATCATATACTGTAGTGTGTTTAAGTTAAATAGAAATAGCAATTAATATAATCTTTATTACAATACTTCCTTTACCAAAAACATTTCGGACAACTTTGATTATTTACATATTTTCCAAGAGATGGCGGTTGATGGTGGTTGTCTGAAACCTCAAACTTTGTAGGTTACAGGTACTGTACCTATACCATGGTATACAGGAAAACAATTATGAGAAAAAGTTTAAACAAATGAAAAGAACTTTATTCAATAAACTTAAAATAAAAAACCATGAAAAGCAACACTGTCATTTGAAATATTAAAAAAAAAAAAAAAAAAAAAAAAAAAAAAAATTCATTAGGAACAGCATCGTCATGGGGATCATCTTCGTTGCTTTCGTTTGATATGTAAACATTGAGTGAATATGTAAACGTTGTGTTAAAACTCACAAATTTTGTTTTATTTTCATACTTTCTTGAAACCGAAATACATCCTTTTTATAAACTAAAAACATAAATATACAACAGTAAAAAAGGGATTTTGACGTAGGAAAAATCTATTTCTGGGCGAGGGACCTGTGCCGCCCAGTGAATAAGCTCCATTTAGCACTTATTTTTAGGTAATTTACTGCTAAATATACCAGAGAAAAAAATGTAAAGGAGTGCTAGGTTAACTAGCTCGCTCACCTATTGGTGTCGGTATAAAATTGGGCGTATAATCCAGAGGTCCCGCACTATTTAGATTCATCCACGACAAAGACCCCAATAGAGGAGAGCCGTTCAACCTCACTCGGCACCACCAACTCTGCATCCGCTCAGAACCCAACTCCTTAGCACCCAAAGTTTGGGGACTCCAAGGGAGAGGAGCTGGGAGGGTTCACTGGGCGGCACAGGTCCCTCGCCCAGAAATAGATTTTTCCTACGTCAAAATCCCTTTTCTGGGCTCGAACCTGTGCCGCCCAGTGAATATATACAAGAGAAATGTCACCAAACTTGCAAAATAAAGGAAAAAACATAAGCGTAAGGGAAATACAAGTTGCTTTAATCAGAGATGAGTGCCAAAAACAATTATAAGGGTATCTTAAAAGGAACATAAATCCACTTGGTAGAACAACTGACAAATAAGGTAAGGTATAATAATGCCGTGAGTGATAATATATACAGATACTCAGGAGTTAAAAATTTACAAATATAATAACAGTATTCAGGTGCGAAACCAACGAATACAAATAGGGTATAAATGAGGCAGGTAAGGGGGAGAGATAAAATGACCAGGAATTAACATGTGAGTTACCTGGGAGTAACTACGCTCCTTGCAGCTACTGTAGAAAATTTTAGGGCTTCCAAATGTTTAAGGTAGTGTTTCTTGAACACTGACGGTGATTTCCACCCTGTATACCTGGAAAGGTCCGTAAAATTCATGTGGTGAAAAAAGTTCACCGAAGTAGCAACCGCTCTGATATCATGTGCAAGAGGAAAAGAGTCAGGGCTAGCTTGTTTAATAAAATACAAAATTTGTTGCCTGATCCCTTTAATGGTAATGGTACCACCTTGTTCTCTAATGAATAGAGGCCCCGAGGAGTTAGAGGAGGTCCGGGATAAATAAGACCTAAGAGTAGTAACAGGGCACAGAGACGGATCTTGCGTGAGGGGAACAATTTTCCAGGAGGACCATCTGTTCTGAGGGTCTTCGTTCTTAGCCAAAAAGAATTTGTTAGGTGAAAGAAGGACCTCTCCCGAAGGAAGGAACTCAATATGACCCGGGTCTCTCGACAAGGCTGCCAGTTCAGAAATTCTTGCCCCGGAAGCCAAGCTCACCAGGAAAAGTGTTTTCCTGAGAAGGGGAATGTAATCACAAGAACTGTTAATGGTATCAGAAGCCAATTTGAGTACATCATTAAGGAACCAGGTCACCGGGGTAGGACGAGTAACCGGTTTCAGTCTGGCACAGGCTTTCGGAATTGAAGCTAACAAAGAGTCGGTTAAGTCTATGTTAAAACCCACTAGGAAGATCTTTTTCAAAGCAGATTTAATAGTGGTGATAGTATTGGCTGCCAGACCTGATTCTAATAAAGTTCTAAAGAAAGTGACTGTAAGGTTCAAGTTCATACAGTGCACGTCTGAGTCTATCAAAAATTTTGCCAACTTTTTAACTGCAGAATCATATTGGCGGATGGTGGAATCCCGTTTATCTGATTCTAGGAACAGGGTGTTTTGAGGATCGATATTGGCACCATGCATGGCCGCAAACTTCATGAAGTCCATAAAGTTAGGGCGCTCTGAATGTTTGAGAAAGCGTACACAACGCGTGTTTGTACTATCTGAGACAGAACCGGATTGGGTATCGGGTGAGGATATAGTCTCAACTCTCGCAGGAGAGGATACCAGTTGCTCTTGAGCCAGTTGGGTGCGACCAAGGCTACTTGTCCCTTGAAGGATCTCAGTTTGTCTAGGACTTTCAGTAAAAGATTCACCGGGGGAAAGAGATAAATCCTTTCCCAGATGTCCCAATTCTGTGACATGGCGTCTGTGGCGTAAGCCTGAGGGTCTAGATTGGGAGCCACATATACTCTCAATTTGTGGTTGGATTCCGTGGCGAAGAGGTCCACTTGGAGACCGGGAACCCGAGAGAGAATCCACCGGAATGACTTTAGATCGAGTGACCATTCCGATTCTAAAGGGGAGGTCCGGGACAAGGCGTCTGCCACTACGTTCCGGACTCCCGCCAGGTGGACAGCTGAAAGATGCCAACGGTTCGAGGCTGCTAGGGAGAATATGGCTACTAGAACATGGTTCAGAGGCCCTGATTTTGACCCGCCTCTGTTGAGGCAGCGGACCACCACTTCGCTGTCGAGGACCAGACGAAGGTGTTGTCTCTTGGGTAGAGCGAGACGTTTCAGGGTTAGAAGAACTGCCATGGCCTCCAGCACATTGATGTGAAATTGGCGGAATAAGGGAGACCAAAGACCTTGAACTTTCCTGAGCTGAGAATAGCCGCCCCAACCTGATAGGGATGCGTCCGTGTGAATGATTAACTTCGGAGGCGGAAATCGAAGGGGAACTGACTTTGACAGATTGTTGGCTCTTGTCCAAGGAAGAAGTCTTTCCCGTAGAATGGGAGGAAGGCGGACTTTCCTGTCCCGGAGCTTCCGGTTCGCCCTCGAACGCCAGACACGATTGATATCTTTCAATTTTGCCTTCAGAAGTAGATCCGTCACTGAGGCAAATTGAAGGGACCCCAGAATCCTCTCTTGGAGTCGTCTGGAACTTACTTTGTCTTTGAGAAAGCGTTTGGTGTTCCTTGCAATCTCTAACCTCTTGGGTTTGGGAAGACACAGAGTATGAGATATAAGATCCCATTGCAGGCCGAGCCATTGGAACTTTGATTTCGGAAGAAGACGGGACTTCTTGAAGTTGTTCTGGAAGCCTAGAGATTGAAGATATTGGATGACTCTGTGAGTGGCTTTTAGGCAATTTTGGGAGGTGTCTGACCAAATGAGCCAGTCGTCCAGATAGGCTACTACTTGAATCCCTTGATTTCTGAGTTCCTGAACAGCGACTTCTGCTAACTTTGTGAAGATCCTTGGGGCGATGTTGAGCCCGAAAGGCATCACCTTGAAGGAGTAATTTTTGTCCCCTAGGCGGAAGCCTAGATACGGACGGAAGTGTCTCGCTATCGGGACGTGATAATAGGCGTCTGTAAGATCGATAGAGGTGGTGACGGCCCCACGGGGAAGTAAGGTCCGCACCTGCGAGACGGTAAGCATTCGAAACTTGTCGCATTGAATGGACAAGTTGAGAAGGGATAGGTCTAGAATCACTCTTCTCTTGTCTGAATCCTTCTTCGGGACACTGAACAGCCGACCCTGAAACTTCAGGTGTTTCGTTTCTTGTATGGCGTTCTTTTGTAACAGATCCTGGACAAATTCGACTAGGTCCGGAGTGGAATGTTGATGAAATTTGTTCGGAGGAGGAGGCCCTTGAATCCAACTCCACCCCAGTCCCTTGGAGATGATACTGAAAGCCCAGGGACTGAACCTCCATTGTTGCGGAAGGCATAAAGCCTCCCCCCTACCTGCTGCACCTCAGTATTGGTTTGAGGAGTTGCCTCCACGTCCGCCTCGGAAGTTCTTTCCCTTGCGAAAGACTCTTCCTCTACCTCTGTTCTGGTTTGAACCACGGTGGTAGCCTCTACCTCTGTTATAACTCTGGGAAGAGCTATGAGCCTCATAAGACTGGTTAAAGGCAGGAGAAGTGGTGGAGGCACCGGAAAGCTGGCTCTTAGGGAGCAGAACGGTGACATAGTCGTCCGAAGGAGCCTGAGAGGTGGAAGGCTGTGCAGGAGCAACGGGAGATGGAGGAAGAGGCAGTCGAAAATTGGACGAACTACTCTGCTGTTGCCTGAACTGGGTGGAGGTATACGGGCGGAGCTTCTTCCTACCCCGGGCTTGGTAATTTGCGGGGTCATATTTCCGTTTAGGAGTCAAACCCCAACGGGCTTTAAGGCTCTGATTGACTCTAGTGGCCTCTGCCAAGACTTCCTCTACAAGATCCTCAGGGAAGAGATTTGAACCCCAGCAGGAGGACCGGATAAGCTTATTAGGCTCGTGCCTAATAGTCGCCTCAGCCAGGACGTGTTTGCGACACCTACGTTTAGCAATAGCGAAGTCATAAAGGTCGTAGTATAATGACTGCAACGTAGCCTTATTGAGAGACTTAAAGATACTCTCAGTATCATAAGTTAAGGCTATCGACTCCGTGGACGTGGCCAAGTTCAGAGTACGGGCTTGGTAATTTGCGGGGTCATATTTCCGTTTAGGAGTCAAACCCCAACGGGCTTTAAGGCTCTGATTGACTCTAGTGGCCTCTGCCAAGACTTCCTCTACAAGATCCTCAGGGAAGAGATTTGAACCCCAGCAGGAGGACCGGATAAGCTTATTAGGCTCGTGCCTAATAGTCGCCTCAGCCAGGACGTGTTTGCGACACCTACGTTTAGCAATAGCGAAGTCATAAAGGTCGTAGTATAATGACTGCAACGTAGCCTTATTGAGAGACTTAAAGATACTCTCAGTATCATAAGTTAAGGCTATCGACTCCGTGGACGTGGCCAAGTTCAGAGTACGGGCTTGGTAATTTGCGGGGTCATATTTCCGTTTAGGAGTCAAACCCCAACGGGCTTTAAGGCTCTGATTGACTCTAGTGGCCTCTGCCAAGACTTCCTCTACAAGATCCTCAGGGAAGAGATTTGAACCCCAGCAGGAGGACCGGATAAGCTTATTAGGCTCGTGCCTAATAGTCGCCTCAGCCAGGACGTGTTTGCGACACCTACGTTTAGCAATAGCGAAGTCATAAAGGTCGTAGTATAATGACTGCAACGTAGCCTTATTGAGAGACTTAAAGATACTCTCAGTATCATAAGTTAAGGCTATCGACTCCGTGGACGTGGCCAAGTTCAGAGTACGGCCAACACGTAGGCGGGAATCATACTCCTGTTTAATGAGGGATTCCGGGAGACGGGGAAGCCGCTCACTAAACATAACTGAAGCACAGTCCGCTGATAGCTTGCCAGAGGTAAAAGTGGTATGGACATTGTCCCAACACTCAATGCCAGAAGGAAGAAGGAGGGAGATCGGATCCACCTCTCGGATGGGAGGCAAGGGCTTCTCCTCCAGAGCATATTGGAAAGCAAGCTCTGCTACCTTATTGACGCATGGAGTCACGGTGTTTTTGTCCATTAAGAACATTGTGAAGGAGCTCTTATAAGGCGTCAACATGGTGTTGGTGCAACCAATGTCATTCAGGAACCTAGCCCAAACAGATTGGGCTTGTTCTTTTGGGAAGATGACAGTCTCTTTGGGGACCTTATCTAACCGAACCAGAGCTTCCTCGGTAAGCCTGGCATAACCATGAAATGGAAATGCCAGACCAGGAGGAAAGAATTCAAAGTCCTCTAGAGGACGAGTGCCAAGACCTTCCAAAGTTAACATTCCGTCTGAGAACGGGGAATGAAGAGCCATGCGCCAAGGATTATTCTTGGTAAACGGCAGGAGCTTAGAGGCATCCGGGATGAGAGAGCTTTGGACTCGCTCCGGAGCACCTTGCTCTAATGCCCCAAGTCTCTGACCGATGTTAGAGAACATCGTGTCCATCTTGGCCTGCATTTCCGACACCAACTTAGCTTGCATCTCCGATCACAATGCGAAGCATGGCTGATTCGGAAAGGCCCGGGCTAGGAGCAGGAGTGGCGGATTGTACTCCCAGGTCGTGAGACTTAGAGGAGGAGCCAGAAGCCTTAGATGACGGGTTTGTATTCAGCTTAGAACTATGGGAAGCCTTGTGAGGCTTACGAGCTTTAGGTAAGGTTCTAGATGTAGACTTATCCTTGGGGGGAACCGGGTGTGATCGTTGAGACGAATCACGGTCCCCAGAAAAACCATGAAAGGAAGAGCGATCAGATGAAGAAGAAAGAGCGGGGCTGAGGATAGGAATCTCAGCGCCGGTAACACCTGCCTCACTTACCACCCTACCTGCATCCGGATCATCCAATAACATGGGTTCAACATCCAGGTTCATGGAAGCAACATTGTCTTCCAGATCTCCGGGGGCATCCGACGGATCTTGTTCTTGATCAATGAACCCCGCTATGGTGGCATCAATGTGGGCAATGATGGGAGCTGCAACATGCCTAGCCACAGCGGCTGAAGACTTGGCGTTAGGATAGATCATGGCACAATAGTCTTCGGATAGGACGTAAGGCTGCTTGGATTTCACGTTTCGGGCAAAACCACCAACCCACACTTTCAGTGTGGCCCGAGCCGCAGACTTTTGCTCCGGGGATGCCTGAAATAATAGTGGGCATTATAAAAGGGAAGACTCCCAGTGGTCCTTCAAGACCATAGAGATCTTACTAAATAGTGTATGTACAGTGAACCCTCGTTTATCGCGGTAGATAGGTTCCAGACGCGGGCGCGATAGGTGAAAATCCGCGAAGTAGTGACAGCATATTTACCTATTTATTTAACATGTATATTCGGACTTTTAAAACCTTCCCTTGTACGTAGTACTGTTAACAAACCACCCTTTACACCCTGTAATGTACAGAACACTTAATGCATGTACTACAGCACCCTAAACTAAAACAGGCACAAATATTAAAGGCGATTTTATATCATGTGTTTCCTAAACACCTAAAAAGCACGATAAAAAATGGCAACCAATGTTTTGTTTACGTTCATCTCTGATCATAATGAAGAAACAAACTCATTTAGTGTACACATATATGTACGTATGGTTAGTTTTTGCATCGATTATATTGATTATACAGTACTGTATGTTGATTTTTTTATTACCAATGTTTTAGTTTACGTATTTTTCTTAGGACTTCCAAATGAAATCTTTTTCTTTATGACGCCGCCTGAAACGACGGCGTGTACGCTCAGTAAACAACCACGCTCAGAACAAACAAGGCATTTAACACGCATGATGATAGTGATAAATAATGATACAGTACATACAGTATTTACAGTACAAAGCATTTACAAAATATGTTACCTTACAAATATAAATTATACAGTACTTGTACGTAGCAAAGCAGGAAAACAATTTGAGAGAGAGAGAGAGAGAGAGAGAGAGAGAGAGAGAGAGAGAGAGAGAGAGAGAGAGATTGTTTTACGTACGTAAATGTAAATTTTAAACAAAAAAAATATGATAGGTTACAACATGTAGACTTTTAAAACCTTCCCTTTAACTTAATGCATACAGTACGTACATTACTAAACTATAAAACAGGTTAAAGTAAAAAATAAAGATTGTTACTGTACTCACCACGAAAGAAGTTCAAGAAAAACTTGAATGACGATGGCGATGAATTTGCTGCACAGTAGAAATGATGATGATGAAGCTGATGATGTGTTCTACTGTGCAGTCAATGATAGTATTTTACGTCTCTTCAGACGGAGGTGTCTTTTCCTGGGACACCTCTTCAACTTCTTCAATTTCTTCCGAAGGCGTACTAGCAGGAGGAACTGGCTCTTTTTTGCGAGGCTGAAAAAACATTGTGATCGGAAGTTGTTGCCGCTGCTTCTTTTTTCGATCCAAGAGCATCCTGTAGGGAGTCGTGATGTCATCGACCTTGTTGCAGAATTGCATCGAGCGAACCATATCCTCGTCCCACTCTTGCAACATTTCTTTCGCCTCCTTCATATGGTTGCAGAACTTGGCGAGCCGTTCTAATGTTAAGCCCGTTTCTTCTACATTTTCTTGGGTCTCTTCCTGGGTACCCTCACTCTCTTCCTCACTTGCCGATTTCGTCAGGTCTTCGAGGTCTGCGTCAGTTAGGGGCTGGGAATGGCAGTCCAACAAACCCGTCACCCCCAATTATGGCAGCCAACTGCACAGATTTCCGTATTGCAGAGTGTTGGATTTCCGACGGAGTAAATCCCTTGTCGTCGTAAACAATATCGGGCCACAGCTTCTTCCAGCTCGCATTTACGGTTGCAGGTTTCATCTCTTGAAGTGCCTTTTGAATATTCTGCAGGCACGTGGCTATGGTGTACTGCCGCCAGTACGCCTTCAAGTTGAAGTCTTCATCCTCGTCATCTTGGGCAGCATCCACACACGCAACGAGGTCCGCCAAGGTATTCTTCGTGTAGAGGGCCTTGAACGCCCTGATAACCCCCTGGTCCATTGGTTGAATTAATGACGTGGTGTTGGGTGGCAGGAACTCAACCTGAACGCCCTCACGCGACAGGTCAGTTGCGTGTCCACCAGCGTTATCCATAAGGAGAAGGATCTTGAATGGCAAGCCCTTCTCTAAGAGATATTCATGGACTTGCGGGATGAAACACTGGTGGAACCAGTTGGAGGTCAGCATCTTCGTAATCCATGCTTTTTGATTATGCATCCAGTACACGGGAAGGAGATTCTTATTTTTGTTTTTCAAAGCGCGAGGATTTTTCGACTTATAAATAAGCCCCGGCTTTAACAAAAATCCAGCAGCATTGCCACACATCACGAGGGTAACGCGATCCTTGAATGCCTTAAAGCCAGAGGCTTTGGCTTCCTCTTTGAACAGGAAAGTTCGCGACGGCATTCTCTTCCAAAACAAGCCGGTTTCATCCATATTAAACACTTGTTCCGGCTTGTATCCACCTTCAGCGATAATGTTCTTGAAAGTCTGGTTCACGTAAGTTTCAGCAGCGGCAGTGTCAGCGGAAGCAGACTCCCCATGCAGGGAAACGCTTTTCAGGGCGAAGCGTTTCTGAAACTTCGCGAACCATCCTTTGCTGGCGGAAAAACGTTGTTTCTGACGCTGGGAATCAGTGGAGGTCCCTGGTTGAGGATCATCTACATCATCATCTTCTTCAGCATGGTCGCCATCGTCGTCATGAGGTTCCTTTGCCGCAAAATTCTCATACAAGCTCAAAGCCTTTGTTCGGATGGTGTTCGTATCCAACGCTATGTTCTTCTTCCGACAGTCGGCAATCCACACAGCTAAAGCACCTTCCATGCGTACGATCGTTTTATTACGCGTTGTAACGACTCGCTTCGCTGATCTGCTAAAGGTGATTGCAGCAGTCTTTCTAATGTTCGCCTCGTCCTTCCTGATGTAGCGAACGGTGGATTCGTTGATGCCAAAATGGCGGCCGGCGGCCGCGTAACTTCTACCATCTTTTAACATGTCGAGAAGCGTAACCTTCTCAGCTATCGTCATCATTCTTCGGTGGCGTTTAGGCTCACTACCAGCCTTACTAGAAGCAGAACGCTTGGGAGCCATTGTAACAGAAAGTTCAACAAAAAGTTCAACTTAAAACAGTCGCACACAGCACAGATTAAACTTCACAAAGTTAAGAACGTCTACTCAGCAATACGCGGAAAGAGAAAGTGAACGATGCAGACCCGCGAGAACTGTGATGCTGGAAGTTGAAGATGCGGGCAAAACACCAATCACAGGCTAGATAACAAAACTTGAGTTTTGATTCGTCATCTGTCAGCGCTTGAACCAATCACAACCCGTCTTACAGTACATGGTGCGTTGGTTACTCATAGAAGATGCCCCGCGCATACTGAACGTACGTAGATTAAGTACAAGGGTACCGTAATAATAATAAATAATGATAATAATACTGTACAGTACAGTAATAATAATAATAATAATGATTAATAATAATAACAATAATAATTTTATTAACAACAACAACAATAATAATAATAATAACAATAATAATAAAAATTTACGTACGTACGCTATTTTACGCCTCTCTCTCTCTCTCTCTCTCTCTCTCTCTCTCTTTCTCTCTCTCTCTCTCTCTCTCTCTCTCTCTCGTACGCTTACAGTACTTATTCGAAATGTGATTTTTGCAACAAAGAATATTATTGGATGCAGTACTGTACTACGTACGTATACATACAAAAGATTCATGGAAAAGAAGCACATCCATTACAGTACACACCATTCTAATATGGTATGACTGCATCTGATTTGCGTTTCATGTTCGATTTAATTTTACTACGTACTGAATTATCGTATGATCACATTCTCTTTTCGTGTTTTATTTCTTTCTGTGCTGAATTATATATCATATGTAATGCAATGAACAATCAGTAAGAGCAGATATTACTAATTACAGTATTAATGGAATTACAGGTAACAAAATATCGTATTTGGTTATCTTCAGATTTCGCGGTATTTTCGAATTTTCCGGAAAATCCGCGATATGTATATATATATGGGTTATGGGAAAACCCCGCGAAGTGGTGATCCGCGATTGTCGAACCGCGAAGTAGCGAGGGTTCACTGTATACCAAAAAAAGGTAAAATAAATAAGAAGGCAACATAGCCAACGGGACTCACCGAGTCAGATCCAAGGGTGGTGATGAGGTCAAAACAGACCATACAGTTATCAGGGTGCCATACCACGATGTCCTCCAGCTGAACTCCGCAGAGGGCGTGAGACCGACATACGGTATGGCCACAAGGCTGATGAAGAACAGCCGCACAGGCCGTCGTCTGACAATGCACCATCTATAAAAAGAATAGTATATGAGAAACTGTATTTCTCTTAAGTAGGGGCGGGTCCGGAGGACCCGGGCCTAACATAAGTCTAACATAAGATTAGAGCTTAACTGTAATATTCTTAAGTAGGGGCGGGTCCGGAGGACCCGGGCCTAAACATAAGTCTAACTTAAGACTAAAGTATAGCTATCCATTCCGGTCGAGCCGGGAGCATAAAAAGGATGCAACAAAGAATTAAGACACATGGTGTCTGATTTCCCGGAGCGAGGTTAAGCCCCGGGCCGGGAAATAAAAGTATATCCATAAACCAATTCATATAGGAACTCCGGGATAGTGATCTGTCATATATAATCATATATAATCATAGGAACTGTTATAAATTAATAGGGGGGCGGAACTGTAGATAAGAACCGCCAACCGAACCCGAAGGGTTTCGTATAACATAATAAAAGTGTGATAAGTGAATATACAATAGGGTGCACCGGGATCCAACTCTGTTGACCGGTGGCCAACCAGTCTAGACAGAGACGAACCCGCCGGGACACCCGGAGGACAAAGTCCATAAACACTGAACTACCCCCTCTAAAAGGAGGGAAGGCAACGGTCCCCTAGGGGAGGGGGGAGAGAAGCCTAGCCGCCCACCTAGCGAGAGGGGGAGCATGGGGGAGGATCACGTGATACGGAGCAGCAGGGCTACCAACTGACGATCCCCAACCAGACAGATCAAACGGAGTAATAGCACAAATATTCATTATAATAGTAATAGCGTTGAAAAATTATATAAATATACACATAAAAAATTTAGGGCAAGGCATGCAACATAATAAATAAATCACAAAGGACACACCTGATGGCTTATAAAATAACATTGCCGCCTAGTAACGAAGGTCGGCAAGCCATACGATACGTAACTGATATCGGCCCTAAAAATGAACCACGAGGGTTCTAAACGCTAAATAATGAATATCCACAATAACAAATAAAATTTAATTAATAATAAAAATAATACACATAGTAACACCGCGAGTGAAACTAAAAGCTCTCAAAACAGGAGTACCAACTGTAAGCGGAATCAAGCAAGATCGATATGAACGAAGAGAATAAACTCCTATAATTTAAATATTAAACGATCTAGATTGCTCAAAACACAGCAAAACATAGCTTGGTACTTAACTTAGACGGTGTCTCCTGGGAAACCGATGAAGAAGCCATAATCCAAAGGAAAATCGCAAAAACACGAGAGCACAAACAAAAAGCGGGTTACCATAAAGGCGTGCTAAAAGGAGTTGGGTTCTGAGCGGATGCAGAGTTGGTGGTGCCGAGTGAGGTTGAACGGCTCTCCTCTATTGGGGTCTTTGTCGTGGATGAATCTAAATAGTGCGGGACCTCTGGATTATACGCCCAATTTTATACCGACACCAATAGGTGAGCGAGCTAGTTAACCTAGCACTCCTTTACATTTTTTTCTCTGGTATATTTAGCAGTAAATTACCTAAGAATAAGTGCTAAATGGAGCTTATTCACTGGGCGGCACAGGTTCGAGCCCAGAAACAATAAATATGATGTGCGGTAAAAGATTTATAATATAAGTGTAGTAATATTAGGCTGGCCTTGAAATTGTCATTTGCCCATTACTGAAATATATGATAAAAACACTTTTTCTAAAGGAAATTTTAGGGTTCGCCCTTTACATGGGGTTGTCCTTTACACGAAAGTATACGGTATCTATGATATACAACATATGTTCTTTCTTTTCTATAAGCCCAGCTTTTGCTATACTGACTGCTTAATACTGAAAAGGAGTTATCGTGGTTCTTATCTCTCTATCATTCCTAATTTCAGAACTTTGCTCCCTTCCTGGATTCCTGTTCAGAAAGCATAGCCTCACTTTTCAATTAAATGGGTTGTAGAGGAACAAGATCCTCATCTTTGAACTGCTGTATAAACACTACCTTTATCCAAAATTAATGGCATCAATAACTATAGGTTTACATGTACTTTTGATGGACCACCTGTTTAAAGGTTGTTTGAGATACTGATGTTGATTTAAAAATGATACATCATGATATACATCTTGTACACAGTTTTTTATTTCTCTATAAGTACAGTTTTATTTTTTCATGTCCCCTGTAAAGCAGATATCCAAATACTGCACATTACAGTATAACTTGTGATCTATTTGTGCTCTAAGGTATTTTAGGTATTGTTTTCACTAAAAGGTTTTCCCATTACCATTTGAAATGTAAACAAAATGTTAAAAATTCCCTCAATACCAATTTAAACCCAAATGATGTTGATTATATTTCAAACTGAATTACAGGAACTATACAGAAAGTAGATGAGGAAAATGCTGCAACTTGGACAACTTGCAGTAAGTGTAGCAGTGCTGAAGTTCAGGAAACACTGAATGGAGCCAGATGTTCATCCTGTGATCTAAATAATGTTGCTCTAAACACACAGTACTATATGGAAATTTGGCTCAGCTGTGGTACAGACTTGAAGCATGCTGAAATTAAAGTAAAGGTAAGTAATTTTTTAAAATCAATAATCTGGAGATAGTTAATGTCTATTACTGTTTCTTTATGATGAATTATTAATAATTCAACCTAAACAATGAAAAAAATCAATTAGAAAAGGTATAAATTTCAGCGATTTTGACCCATAATTCACATTGCTTTAAAATAAAATTGAATGTCTATCATAACTCTTCCCCTAACATTCCCTCTAGTTTTGCTGATGCCAGGAGCATTACCGTGAAGCGCATGCTTCCAAGGTCATGGAGCAGGGTTGCACACCAACAGGGGTTGTAACCACTCCTGTGTGTTTATACATTAGTGAAGGACTACCTTATGGTAATGAAGAACTGTATGAATGTGTGTTTATACATTAGTGTCCCATGATAGTAATATATATTTTGTTGCCATCCCTGGCTGGTGTATCAAAAGAACTAAGCTTTCTGATTTATTGTGGGTTCTGTAGTTTTATTATATAGTTTCAGGATAACTTCAGAAATTTCTTCCCTTATCCAAAAGTGAAAGTTTTGGAAACATTGGGTAAATAGGGTTAATTTCAGCATAAGGTTGGCGTGCACTTGATTTGTTTACTGTGTATAAGTATAGAATGCTTTCTGTAGCATTTTTTTTTTCTTAGATGATCAGATGGGTAGATTTATTAAATATAGGAATTATAAAGGAAGAGATGAGTAGTAGAAGCATTAAAGAATTATCAGTTTGTCACAGGTTCTGGTTTGGTAATTAGCTTGAGTCCTATAGAGAAGGCTAGACTTGAGGTAGATCCCCAATTGAGTATTAATCTTGAGGTGATAACTGATGTATAGCGGTTAATAGTTGTAGATAGAAATTTAGATGGAAAGATTTAAATTAAGTATGAAATTAAATTTTAAATTAAGTGGAGGAAAAGGGAAATGGCAAATTTGATTATGATAGAGACTCAGAATGTATTAGTGCAATTTGCTAATCCTGTTGTAAAAGAAATTTTGGATACTCGTGGTTGTCTTACTTCATTGGTTCCAGAACAGTCTCAACATTCATACGCTTAACATAATTGTACAGTAAAGAATTAGGCTGATGGATCAGGATATTTCTGGTATAAGGAAAAAAAAGTTGAAAATGATTATGAATTGTTTATTTCCACAGAAAGGTGTTGCACAAAGCAATAGAGTAATGTTGAGTTTTGAGTTCTGTTAGTGCTAGTGCTTGCTCTTAGGAGCATTGTGCTATCATTGCTGAGAAGGTGAAGTCAATAGATGGATTTTACATGGCTTTTAATCTACTTTATTTCATTTCCTATTGGTAAGGAAGCAAGAAATGAAATGATGGCTAGCACTTTCCATATAAGAATTTTCCCCATGGTCCAATAACCTCTAATAGTAGTGAGGAAGATTTTTGAAAATAGCTTATTTTGAGTTCAGATCACTTTGGATTACAAGATGGCATTTGACCAGAGGCCTGAGAATCATCCCTGGATGGATGCCACCTCTGATTTTTTTGTATAGATGTGCATTTTTTAAATGACCTTTTGGTGGGGAGTACAAGAAAGTTTGACTCAACAGTGCAGTAACCGAACAAATCATGAAGTATGCACTAAGACATCATTTTGTCAAATATTCCAATTTACCAGTCATGGGGTAATTCAGGTTTTGCCCCACTTTGACCCATTACTTCCTACAAATTACCACTTTCATCTAGAAATGTCACCAAAATGCTCAAACTTTATAAATTTAATATATTTATGGTATGGAATTTGAAGAAGATATAGAAAGGCAGATTTTACCAAGTTTCATCAGCCCAGGAGGAATTAAGGGAGAAATTAAGGGCACCATCTGCCCGTTAAGATACTACCACTAGAGAGATATGGGGTCCTTTGACTGGCCAGACATTACTACATTGGATCTTTCTCTCTGGTTACGGTTCTTTCCCTTTGCCTACACAGACACCGAATAGTCTGGCCTATTCTATACAGATTCTCCTCTGTCCTCATACACTTGACAACACTGAGATTACCAAACAATTCTTCTTCTCTCAAGGGGTTAACTACTAAACTGTAATTGTTCAGTGGCCACTTTCCTCTTGGTAAGGGTAGAAGAGGCTCTTTAGCTATGGTAAGCAGCTCTTCTAGGAGAAGGACACTCTAAAATCAAACCATTGTTCTCTAGTTTTGGGTAGTGCCATAGCCTCTGTACCATGGTCTTCCACTGTCTTGGGTTAGAGTTCTCTTGCTTGAGGGTACACTCGGGCACACTGTTCTATCTAGTTTCTCTTCCTCTTGTTGTTAAAGTTTTTATAGTTTATATAGGAAATATTTATTTCAATGTTTTTGCTGTTCTTAGAATATTTTATTTTTCCTTGTTTCCTTTCCTCACTGGGCTATTTTACCTGTTGGAGCCCCTTGGCTTATTGCATCCTGCTTTTCCAACTAGGATTGTAGCTTAGCATTTAATAATAATAATAATAAAATGCTGGAGAGTTGCATAAACCTTATTTTCTGACGACCTGTGAAAAAGAAAAAAAATAACATTATTAAGACACTCCTTTAGAATATTTATTTTACATTTTCTTGGCTACTGAACCAGTCTCTGTGTTAAGATATAACTTTTTGAGTCAATATCAGTCTTTGCAAAATTACTCTATGCATTCTGCCCCCTATTCACTACCCCATTGTTGTCTCTACTCCCGAGTCTGAAATTACAAGTTTTGGTCACACGCCAATCACTCCAGGCATAGCTGATGACATGATCATTATTTACACAGCTCTTGTTGGATGTAAAGTAATTTTGGAGAAGATAGGGCTGACATACACTAATTTCATTTTATCAGGCCTTGTTGTGTGAAGTGAAGAAGGTTGTTTGGATTAAAAAAGATTATCATTGGCAGACTAGACTAGAAGGTTTCCACACTCATGAATTTTAAGAGCTGAGGGTCAGCACATGGATTATTCGCAGGGGTGAAAATAAGCCGGTATGCCGTACTTGGAAGAAATATTGAAATATACAGCTGGTATGTAGGGAAACACTTTTAAAGACAACTTTCACCTCTGGCTACCTACCACCCAATAGGATTTGTTTGTAGGCATGAAATTCTCATATTAAAAAGTAGTTCATTATATTTGGTGGCTTTTTAACATTAGGATATCCAATTTCACTCATTTTCATACATCAGAGTTGGCAACACTACCTGAGCAGCTCAAGTTCTCAATTTCTCATGGGTACTGATGTCATGATCAAAGGGAGTGGCAGCAAGTATTGCTTGCAGTTATACGTCTTTATTCCTTAAAATTACAGTTTTACAAGAGGAGGTTGTATGGAGAAATCAAAATGCAAAGAACAATTGATTCAATATTTATGAGAGAGAGACACACACACACAAGATAATATTGTGGCTGCCACAAGCAAGCAACACAACAGCAGGCTGTTAATCCTGTTATATGATGATTGTGATTTATATCAATCATAAATCTGCACTCTAGGCAGTAAGCTAGCTTTTGCTTCTGTGCAGCTCACAACTAGAACTATGCAGAAGCAGGAGATAAGTACCCTATTATTTTTACAGTTACAGACACAGGGGTAGGAGCTGAATAGGTAGCCTATATTTTATATTTTTACAGTTACAGACACAGGGGTAGGAGCTCAAAGTAAGAAAAAAAAATGTGGTCTTTAATATCATGTGAGTGAGTATCTGCAAGCTTTCACCCCTAATTGTTCAAGGTTAAGAGTGGTGTACATGGTTAAAACAACCTTGCATATACTAATTGATGCTTACAATATGGAAATTTATGTACACAAATTAATGCATGAAACACATCAGAGAATGCTCTTGCCCAAGTTCCAGAATTGTGCTGTGCAAAATGGAAATCACGGGATGAAAACCTATTGGTGGTCTGTGGCGACGTTTTGGAAAAGTTAAAAAATATCCAAAGATGAAGATGTCACCGATTCTTTTTCTGTTGGTTCACGTTGCATCTACTGTACTTGATCTTCTTAAGGAGTTTAATGCATCAGATTCAGCTTACCTGTTCAGTTTTTGGTGGCAGTATATGGAAGCGTTTTCCATTTTGATGGAATGCATTAAAGCAGACTGTGAAGGTAACTGGGCCTTCATTTTGAACTTTTCTCAGAGATGTTGCCATGGTTTGCCATTTATGATTTCTACGTGGGAGTAGTGGAAGAACGATTTTTCTCACATACACACTGACCTGACGTATATGTAAGATACATTGATGATATTTTCATTAAGACTGCTTCCTCCCAAGACATCAAGGAACTCTGTCGCACCTTTGAGGAGTGCAGCTCCCTGCATTTCAAGCTGAAACACAGCCACAATGGATGAATCCCCATCCTCAATGTCCTGGTTGAAACCACTGTAACTGGGTTCCATACATTCGTCTACAATAAACCAACGAACTGTGGACTTTGCCTCAACAGTGACAACAAATGCCCTGCCATATACCAAGCGCTTCGTCAAGAGGGCTCTCTCTCATTGCTCCTCCTGGAAGGCTAACCATGATGAACTAGATCATATATCACAAATCCTTGCGAACAAAAGATATCCCAACAAGCAGGTCAACCAAGAGATCAAGAAAATCCTTGACACTTGTTATGGGGAGGAACAGCACGACATAATTGGTCAGAGTCCCTCCATTGGTCCATTCTTTTATTCTGGGCTGGTAGTCCCTCCACAGTGGCAAAGTTCTTTCTTGACTTAAGTCTAATAGAACTAGTACATGAGGACGTAACTCTTGAGTCCAAGATTTGTTTGGTCTTCAGTTATCGTTGTTTTATGCCTCCTGATTTCTGGGGGGTATTACATACCCCCCAGAAATTATATATTACTTACCAGGGAGTTTGTAGAGGGTGTTGGTGGGAGTGGGACGTAGTGTCATATCATCTTTGCCATGGTGACCCAATATTGCTTAAAATTTGGAAAAGTGATCATGCTTCTTCAGGTGTACAGATAGCCAAACAATTTTATTTATCCAGTGGATATATAATCCAAGCCCTGACCACCTGTTCCGTTTCAATGATGCAGTCGCCTGTCAGCTGAACAAATAATTTTTTTATCTTATAATGAAAATTGTGCAATATACTAAATAAGTCATCTTGAAAGTAAACAGTTTATAGGAAAAATTAAATTTGTTAAAAATATATATGTTGTATATACACAATTATATCTATTCTTATTTTCATGTTATTTTACAGCTTTATCAAACCACAATTCAGAAGCTTTTGAAGTCTTGTGAAGAAAAAGAGTTGGAGGTATGTATCTTTAGCCAGTTTCATCAGTCCATATAAATTTAGGCTCAGAATGAATATGGTGAGTATAATTTTTAATAAACAACATAAATGTTAATTACCTAATGGGCAATTAGAGATAAAGTAGCATAAAATATATCAAGTAGCTTTCCTACAATATTCTCTGTATTTATACTATAAAAAAAAATGGATGCTTTTCTAAATGAGTACAGTTTAACTTTTAATAGATAATGGATGTCTTCAAAGGAAGACCACCAACATCCTGCTTCAGGAAATCAATAACTGGTAAAAATCATTATTGTCATGGCGGGTAATGACTTCAAACCCATGCTCATAAATGCTTCAACACTACAAAAGGTTACTTACTTTACTTTGATGGCTGCTTTTCCAGTCCCATACAGTAGAAGAACCTACTCTCTACAGGACCTCCGCTGTCGTTTTATCTTGTTCGTTCAGAGTATATATCGTTTCAGATCACGTACTGTTTACAAAGGATATTCTTCTGTTTTTTTTTGGCGTAAATTTTATTTCTATATATTCAAAGCTTGTTACACTAATTCTTTTCAACGTTTTAAGATTTGAGTAACTTTTATGAATGAAGAGTCCGACACCCCCACCAGACCTACCTTCTCTCGGTATGTGAAAGAAGGTTAGTGTTAAGCAGAGACAACATCAGCATCTCTGAGAAAGAAGTTTTAGAAAGATGCCTTTATTATGCTTATCATAAAATTAACCAGTACAGTTTGCGGATGATACTGTGCTGGTTGCAGACGAGGAAGAGAAGCTTGGCCGATTAGTGACAGAATTTGGAAGGGTATGTGAGAGAAGGAAGTTGAGAGTTAATGTGGGTAAGAGTAAGGTTATGAGATGTATGGGAAGGGGAGGTGGTGCGAGGTTGAATGTCATGTTGAGTGGAGAGTTACTTGACGTGAATCAGTTCAAGTACTTGGGGTCTGTTGTTGCAGCAAATGGTGGAGTGGAAGCAGATGTACGCCAGAGAGTGAATGAAGGATGCAAAGTGTTGGGGGCAGTTAAGGGAGTAGTAAAAAATAGAAGGTTGGGTATGGATGTAAAGAGAGTTCTGTATGAGAAAGTGATTGCACCAACTGTGATGTATGGATTGGAGTTGTGGGGAATGAAAGTGACGGAGAGACAGAAATTGAACGTGTTTGAGATGAAGTTTTTAAGGAGTATGGCTGGTGTATCACAAGTAGATAGCGTTAGGAACGAAGTAGTGAGGGTGAGAACGGGTGTAAGAAATGAGTTAGCAACTAGAGTGGATATAAATGTGTTGAAGTGGTTTGGCAATGTTGAGAGAATGGAAAATGGCTGTCTGCCAAAGAAGGTGATGAATGCAAGAGTTGATGGGAGAAGTACAAGAGGAAGGCCAAAGTTTGGGTGGATGGATGGAGTGAAGAAAGCTCTGGGTGATAGGAGGATAGATGTGAGAGAGGCAAGAGAGCATGCTAGAAATAGGAATGAATGGCAAGCGATTGTGACGCAGTTCCGGTAGGCCCTGCTGCTTCCTCTGGTGCCTTGGATGACCACGGAGGTAGCAGCAGTAGGGGATTCAGCGTTATGAAGCTTCATCTGTGGTGGATAACGGGGGAGGGTGGGCTGTGGCATCCTAGCAGTACCAGCTGAACTCGGTTGAGTCTCTTGTCAGGCTGGGAGGAATGTAGAGAGGAGGTCTCCTTTTTTGTTTCATTTGTTTGATGTTGGCTACCCCCAAAATTTGGGGGAAGTGCCTTGGTATATGTTTGTATGTATAAAATTAAGGACATGAAAGAGAAAAGATTGCATCTAATGGACCTCATCTTCTAAAAACCTAGCCTGACTACATAACAATTGGATATCTGCCCAATAGATGAAAAAAAAAATAAAAATTACACCTGTTTTATGAATATGATAACTGAAAGCTTTAAAGCAAACATAAATGACTATGTCTTTTCACAAAAGCATTTTCTTTCAGTTAGTTTCCTGGTAATAGATGTTTTCTCAGTAAAAGTAAGGATTTCCCAAGTTTACAATTTGTCATTAAGTGATTTTGAACAAGATGTCCTGTAAGTTTTTAAGACAGACTATATGATTATACAGTAGATGGCATGAATAGAAGCCTTGATCAACACATGCCTTTGTGGAGTGGTCAAAAACTTGAAAAAATAACTTTAGTTTCCTAAACTTAGTTCTACTGAGTATTTGGAATGTAAGGGATAAAGAGAATTTTATTGGAAGCACCAACCCTTATAGAAAAATGAACAGTCAACCTGTCAAGTGGACTCCTTACGCCTGGTTTTCCTGCTGCCAACAAGACCTCTCCATATAGCTGTATATCGTGATCCGATTGGCAGCGGGATGAAGACAAAAAAAAAAACTTTAGTTCAACTGAGTTACTTCTTACTATTGCTGTGGACATCACAAAAAAAATCGATCCAGCAGCGATTAATCTGTTTCATCTCTGCAAAGGCTACCAAAATTTAAGAAATAAATTGTTTATAAATTAAAATTCCTTTGTTATTCTAGCTGAGTGTTCTACTGTTACAGTGGAAGTGATGATGGAGAAAAAGGTGCTAGAAGTCATCCAAGAGGGGTCTCTGGGATTCTATTGTCAGCTGTTCCTGAAGTCAGCCGAAGGATGGAGATGGCAAATACGTGACTTGCAGCCATCAGGACAGAAAATTTCTCCTCTTCATCCTTGAAGGAGTAGTGTGCCAATTAAATTGGGATTCGGGCTGTCTAGCACACACCTCACTCCCTTCTCGTGTTGGCCCCAATTGAATGGGATTCTTCTTCTGAGGTATCTCGTTGACTGACTGACCCTGTTGTCCTTGAGGAAGCAGTTGCTCCAGGATTGAGAAAGACCTCTTTCCTTTTGACACAATCTGGGGATCGTCATCTATCGGAAGAAGTGAGTCGCATGCCCAAGAGAAGGCTAAAATACCTGGGAATGTTGATATACACAGCAGCAGCAATGGTCTTTCTGTTAGATGATCGTATCAATATACTAAGGGAGGAAGCAAAAATAGTTTTTGAATGTCCAACAACTCTCAGTTGATTAATTGCAACATCAGAAGCCACCAATCCTTACCCCCCAACTTTCACGTTTCAGGGGAACAAAAAGGGAGGGATATTCCGATATGATTGAATGACAAAATCATCACCCAGGGAGTTCCACTTGATGCTGCTGTTCACAGACATCCAAATTTTAGGGCCCACACCTTACTGTCCGGACTGCCTTTGGATCATGAGCCCACTTGAATAGGATTCTTCTTCTGAGGTATCTCGTTGACTGACTGATCCTGTTGTCCTCGAGGAAGCAGTTGCTCCAGGATTGAAAAAGACCTCTTTCCTTTTGCCACAATCTGGGGATCGTGATCAATCGGAAGTCGGTCGCATGCCCGAGAGAAGGGTAAAGTACATGGGAATGTTGATATACACAGCAGCAGCGAGGGTCTTTCCGTCAGATGATCGTATCAATAGATTAAGGGAGGAAGCAAAAGTGTTTTTGAATGTCCAACAACTCCTGGCTGATTAATTGCAACATCAGAAGCCACCGATCCCTACCCCCCAACCTTCACATTTCAGGGGAACAAAAAGTGAGGGCCATTCCAACATGATTGAATGACAAAATCCTCACCAAGGGAGTTCCACTTGATGCTGTTGTTCACAGACATCCAAATTTTGGGGCCCACACCTTACTGAAAAAACTGCCTTTGGATCATGGGCCCACTTGAATGGGATTCTTCTTCTGAGATATCTCGTTGACTGACTGATCCTGTTGTCATCGAGGAAGCAGTTGCTCCAGGATTGAGAAAGACCTCTTTACTTTTGCCACAATCTGGGGATCGTTATCAATCAGAATTAGTCAGTCGCATGCCCAAGAGAAGGCTAAAGTACCTGGGAATGTTGATATACACAGCAGCAGCGAGGGTCTTTCCATCAGATGATCGTATCAATAGATTAAGGGAGGAAGAAAAGCTGTTTTTGAATGTCCAACAACTCCCGGTTGATTAATTGCAACATCAGAAGTCACCAATCCCAACCTCAACGTTGCAGGGGAACAAAAAGTGAGGGCTATTCTGACATAATTGAATGACAAAAACCTCACCAAGGGAGTTCAACTTGATGCTGCTGTTCACAGACATCAAAATTTTGGGGCCCACACCTTAGAGACCAGACTGCCTTTGGATTTTGGGCCCACTTGAATGGGATTCTTCTTCTGAGGTATCTTGTTGATTGACTGATCCTGTTGTCCTCGAGGAAGCAGTTGCTCCAGGATTGAGAAAGACCTCTTTCCCTTTGCCACAATCTGGGGATCGTGATCAATTAAAAGAGGTCAGTCACATGCCCAAGAGAAGGCTAAAGTACCTGGGAATGTTGATATACACAGCAACAGCGAGGGTCTTTCCGTCAGATGATCATATCAATAGATTAAGGGAAGAAGCAAAAGTGTTTTTGAATGTTCAACAACTCCCAGTTGATTAATTGCAACATCAGAAGCTACCGATCCTTACCCCCTAACCTTCACGTTCCAGGGGAACAAAAAGTGAGGGACATTCCGACATGATTGAATGACAAAAACCTCATAAAGGGAGTTCCACTTGATGCTGCTGTTCACAGATATCCAAATTTTGGGGCGCACACCTTAGTGACCAGACTGGCTTTGGATCATGGTCACAAGAAGAAAAACTTCTGCACATCAGCCTATTGGAGATGTGAGAGCAACATTTCTAGAGCTGATAAATTTCCTTCCAACAGAGTTTGATAGGTCACTTTGTAGTGTTTATGTTATAACACTAACATAGTGGCCTATGACAACAAGCAAGTAGGAACTGTTCTACAGTCCCTCTGCAAGCTGGTGAAGCAGGCTCACACCAGTGCATTTGAGAAGTAATAGAACTGTTTGTGAGGTTCATTCCAGGCAAGAGGGCTGTACTAGCAGATACGCTTAGGAATGGGAGTAGTTCCTACTAATCTGCATTGCAGAAGGGCTTTTTGTCCTTTGGGGTTCTTCATCAGTCAACTTGTTTGCCAAAACTCTGAACATAAGGCTTCTTGTCTTTTTATCAATGGTCCCATATTGGTCAACAGCGATGAAGGATGACTTCCAACATTACTGTGACAACATGGATTCTTACACCTTTCCACCCTTCTGCCTGATACATTAAGTAATCAACAGACTGTTAATGACCTTCAAGAGGAAACAGAATGGTTTCCAGATCTGCTGATGCTTCTCATCAAGGCATCAAGAGAACTATCTCAATATCTAAACTTACTCTGTCAACCCCACCTGTAGTAGAGATACCACAATTTATTGCTATCTCTATTACTTCCAGTTGGCAAATATCCAGCATTACCTCTAAGCGAAAGGCTTTTTGCAAGATAATACACAGAAGTTTGATTATCTGTGAAGATCCTCTGCAGCTGTCTATCAGGGAAAGTGGGCCATCTTCTGCGATTGGTGTCGTAAACAGGGTACTTCTCTGATCAGAGCCACTCTACAGTTGATAATAGATTTCTTCGTTTATTTATGGACATGGTGAAAGGCTACTACTCAGCCTTGGTTGGACCTTTCCTCTTTGGGAATTGTCTTTGCTGACAAGGAGCGTCAAGCAGTCTCCATACGAGCCCTTGAGCAGCGTTGGAAAGATATCACACACTTAAGACTGTTTCTGCATACCTTGGCCTTGGCGAAGAGTAGACGCTTGAAGAGGAGCGAAATGAATGGGCCTTTGCTTTTATTCCTGAGTTTGTGACCCAGAACCCAGTAGTCCACGATACCAGGTCCTACTCCTCCACCTCTTCCCTCCAAGAGGACGACTGTCTTCTCTTACCCTGTGAGGGATCTACGGTGCTACCTCAAAAGGACATTTCTTAGCACTAATGGGACCAAGAGAAAGGTGGCCTAGAAGAATATTTTGTTCTGGTTTCATGAGACCATCAAACATTCCTATCCTTAAACCGAAAAGGGGATTGAAAGGCCATCTAAGGCAAGTCCTCACAAAGCATAGAAGGCCCTCGTCGAAGACAACACGAGGCTTTCCAGTTTATAATCTTTCAATTGTAATAGACTGAATCTGGAAGAAAACCCATACTTCGGCAGCTTATGTTGTCGGGAAAAGTTTCCCCAGTCCTCTTTCTGCCTTTTATTTCACCCAGTGTGTTTACAGATATAGAAAAGAAGGACGTTTGAGATAAATAGGCAATCCTTGTATCCTTGTAACCTTGACGACAGCCCCTTTGTTAACCCTACGAGGGCCCCCTGTGAGTGCTGACGCCAACCCATCAGAGTTAGAAACCCTCTTAGAACTGAGAAGCCTCAAGCTATGAGAATTAGGAGTCTCATCCATCACCGTATGACAGAGAAAGCTGTCACCGAGGAAAAACTGGGAGACAGGATTCAGATGCAGAATCCTGAACTCAAATACGGACTAAAACTCTCAAGACAAATGCAGGTTTCGGCCTATGAGAAGCCTACAGGTCCCCCCTCTGGCCCTGTTCGAATAAAATTTATTTGCACCCTCTGGGGCCTTTCACAGCTCATTGTCAGTCCCAGAGAGCTTGCCTAGTCTAGTTCCGTCTGCCCAGACAGAGAACGTATATATATTCTCCATTTCTTCAGGCTCAGAAAGAATGAGCATGGAAATAGCAGTAATGTCTGCGATCCAAATCTATTCATGGCCTGATCGTTGGTTTAGAGCAATATCCCGCTGTGCGACTACGGAAGATCTTAAGGATCGTAATGCCCTACGGTGATTTGAAGATTTGTCATGAGTCGTGTGAAAATCCCTAGAGTTTTGGATTTAGTGAATTCCTCCTACTTGTTCTCCCAGACAGAATTAGAATCGGTTATAGTAAAGATCGCAAGACTAGACTAGAACAAACTATTTTAGGATAACGAGAGAAAACAACTGGTATGCCTGCCTCTCGGCGCCACCAAAGAGACTTGTATAAGAAACAGTCTTCCCATAGTTCAAGCCACTCAGACCAAGGGAGAGAGTTCCCCTTCCTCTGAAGGCAAAGACCGCAGATTCAGTGACTCCTAGTAATAGGTGCACACCTGGACTTACTTCAGGATGTTGATAGTACAAGAAGAGGTACTAAATCAGTCAAGGACCATTCTCTTAACATTTGATATAGCATGTTCAGGATTTAGGTCTCCCCCTTTTCCCTCCTCTACCATGGTTAGTCTAGATACGCCTCCACTAATGATGTGTTGAGATGGACATCTATGTCCTTTAGCCCCCGGTGTTAGGCATTCTCTTTCTCAAGAGTATTCTAATACTGGCTACGGACAGGGGTAAGAACCTAGTTCAAGTTTTCAGTTCACTCAGGCTTACAGTAGGAAGTGGGATTTCCTTTGGATCTCCCCCCTCCTCCTTATTTTGTAGTTGGCATAAATTGTGAATAGTGAGTTGCAGGCTGTTGGTTACCCAAGCTCTGGTGAGGAACCAAGTGTACATCCTTACCAAATCTACCTCAAGGGAAATCTATAAGGTAATATTTCCTAAAGAGCAGGCCCAAGCTGTCTGGGCCAGGGCGTTGTCGGACTGGGGGTGCGCTAATTCCAAGCTCACCCCACACAAAGGGGCCTACACCATATTTACAACTGCTCCCATTATTACCTTGCCTATTACGGATAAATTGACAGGTCTTACTATTCAAGTTGTCAAAGAAGGTTCTGCCATGCCAGCTCTTAAAGAGACGGACCCCACCTCGCGGAGTCCCTAGCCTCGCTTTATCCCACTGAGACCTTGTTTCGGATATTCACGAAGAACCTGTCTCTGTCCTACCAAATCGACCTACCCGATTTCTGGTCTGCTCGGGTTAGTTGCAGGAAATACGTTCTGTCTGAGGCCTCTATCAGACATGAACCGAACAGGCTGATAGCTTCCTCCTGCTGGGGTAAAACCCTCTTCCCTCAGGAGGAGGTGAACAAGGTTCTACAAGACGATGCGAGAGCAAACCAAAATTTGCAGGTGAGGTGGGGCCTCACTGCCAAAAAGAAGGTCGAAGCCCAAAAGCAAGCTTTCTTCAAGAAGAAGCAGAGATTTACCCCTTACAAGACGAACCGGGGTCACTACCATCAATCGTCAGTTACCCACTTGTCATCACAGTCTCCCTCTGCTTCGGCATCTCTGCATCCGAATCCCCCTCAACAGGTGGTCTACCTCACTGCTCCCCCAGGTACACAACCCAACCCCGTTTGGATGTCCTCGCCTGCATACAACCCTAGCTACGAACCCTCAGGTTCCTTTCGTGGACACCAGAGAGGAAGCTACAGGGGTAGAGGACATTCACTCCCTCACAATGAGGTGGTCCCGGTAGGGGGGAGACTTTACCACTTTCGAGACCATTGGACCTTCAGTCCGTGGGCTCATAGCATAATCTCTAAAGGTTTGGGGTGGAAATGGCCACAAGGTTCTCCTCCTCCACCAGTGACCTTCTTCCAGAAACCCACTCCCATCCTGAAAGAGTACACCACAGAGTTACTCAAGAAGAAAGCAATCAAACGGGTTCGATCACTGAAGTTCCAAGGCCGCCTGTTCACAGTTCCGAAGAAAGGCTCGTCGGCATTGAGAGTGGACCTGGACTTGTCAAAGCTAAACTCTTACATTCTCTGCGACAAGTTCCGGATGTTGACTATCTCTCAGGTACGGACCTTACTTCCCCGTGGGGCCGTCACCACCTCTATCGACCTTACCGACGCCTATTATCATGTACCAATAGCTCAAAATTTCTCTCCTTATCTAGGTTTCCGCCTAGGCAGGAAAGCCTTTGCGTTCAAAGTCATGCCCTTCGGCCTCAACATTGCTCCCAGGATATTCACGAAACTGGGAGAGACAGTGTTAGAACAACTCAGGAACCAAGGGATACAGATCATTGCTTATCTGGACGATTGGCTCATTTGGGCCCGGTCGGCCCTGGAAGGCCACAGAGCTACGAAGAAAGTACTTCGATTTCTCGCCAACCTGGGATTTCGGGTCAATCTCCAAAAGTCCCGCCTGCAACCATCAGGCCACTTCGAATGGTTAGGCATTCAGTGGGACCGTTCGAAGCACAAGCTGTCTCTTCCTTCCAAAAATGTAAGAGAAATAGCTTCCAAGATCAAGAATTTTCTCAAACACAAGCAGGTGTCCAGAAGAGCCTTAGAAAGAATCCTCGGCCTTCTCCAATTCGCTTCAGTAACAGATCTATTAAAAGCCAAACTCAGGACATCAATTGAGTTTGGAGAAAGAGAGCTACAGTACCTTTAAGAGACAAGGTCTCGAAGATCCCTCTGTCTTGAAAATGAGACTATGCCATGGTCCGAACCGAAGAACCTCTCCAAATCGGTTCCTCTACAATTCCCACCTCCACAAGTGACAATTCATACAGACGCGTCTCTGAGTGGATGGGGGGGTTACTCCGAACATCAGATGTTTCAGGGCTCTTGGTCACCCGCTATGAAACAGTTCCATATCAATGTTCTCGAAGCCATGGCAGTGTTCTTGACCCTAAAGAGACTCTCTCCTCCGAGGTCGACCCACATCAGAGTAGTGTCAGACAGCACAGCCGTAGTACACTGCGTCAACAGAGGAGGATCCAAGTCACCCAACCTGAATAAGGTCCTGGTCACTATCTTTGCCTTGGCAACAGAAAAGAACTGGTTCCTGTCAGCAACTCACCTAGCAGGAGTCCAGGATGTGATAGCGGACTCACTATCCAGGACGGAACCACTGGAATCAGAATGGTCTCTAGACATAAATTCATTCCGGTGGATACTCAGGCTGGTTCCGGGCCTCCAGGTAGATCTATTCGCAACTCAGCTGAATCACAAACGTCCTTGTTATGTGACCCCAAACCTGGACCCTCAGGCTTATGCCATGGACGCATTAACCCTGGATTGGAACCATTGGAGGAAGATTTTCCTATTCCCTCCAGTGAATCTTCTAATGAAAGTTTTACACAACTACGCTCCTTCCGAGGGGCAGTGGCTTTAGTAGCACCTCACTGGCCAAAGAGCAGTTGGTTTCCTCTCCTCCTCGAGTTGAAACTCCGTCCCTTCCGGATCCCATTCCCCAAACTGACCCAAGTAGTCCAAACTCAGACTGTGTCAGATTCCTCAAGGATAGCCAAAACCCTAACTTTGTGGACTTCATGAAGTTTGCAGCTCGTAGAGACGCAAACATTGACCCGGAAAACGTCCTCTTCATAGAATCAGACAGAAGGGACTTGCCAATTCGTCAATATGATTCGGCCGTTAAGAAACTAGCAGATTTCCTAAAGAATTCAGACCATACTCGTATGTCTCCGAATTTAGCCATCTCTTTCTTAAGGTTCCTATTTGACAAAGGCCTAGCAGCTAGCACTATAACCACCATCAAGTCAGCTTTGAATAAAATCTTTCTTGTTGGGTTTAACATTAACCTAGCTGATTCCTAATTCTCATCTATTCCAAATGCGTGTGCTAGGCTTCGACCTTCGGTTCGTCCACAAAAGGTCTCTTGGTCTCTGAACGATGTCCTCAAACTTGCGACAGACACGGACAATGAATCCTGCTCTTATATCACTCTTCTTAGGAATTCTTTATTTCTAACGGCTTTGGCCTCAGGTGCTAGAATCTCAGAACTAGCAGCTCTCTCACGAAACTCAGAAAACATAGATTTCCTCCCTTCAGGCGAAGTACTTCTTTCTCCAGAGCTTTCCTGGCTAAAAATGAGGATCCACAAAATAGGTGGTCCCCTTGGAAGATTATTCCTCTTCCCCAGGATACTTTTCTGTGTCCAGTCACTACTCTCAGGGCCTGTTTAGCTAGAACTGCCACCCGCTCGTCTGGCCCCTTGTTTATCAGAGAACAAGGAGGTACTATTTCCATTCAAAGTATCAGACAACAAATCCTCTACTTCATTAAACATGCTAATCCGGAATCATTTCCCCATGCTCATGATATCCGGTCGGTAGCTACCTCCATCAATTACTTCCAGAACATGGATTTTGATGACCTTAAAAAATATACGGGTTGGAAATCTCTTATGGTTTTCAAACGCTACTATCTAAAGAACTTACAGGCCCTTAAATACCCAACGGTTACAGCTGGGAGTCTTATCTCTCCCCATTAATCTCCTGTTCTTCCTTTCTTCCATCTCTTCTCTTCTCCCTCCTACCCGCCACTCACACCACGTCGCCACTCTCCTGGGTAGTTCGTTAGCCCTATGATATTTACCATGTTTAATTCCTATGGTTTAACGGTTATTGTATTTACCGTTCCTTTAATGTTTAGATATGCTTAGACATGTAAGGTTTGATGCCTTTTACGTTTGGACACTCAGTTGATTCCTTGTCTTTATATTTATTTAGCCTTACGTTCCCTATGTCATTTGGTTAGTTTGTAATTTGATGTTTACTTACAATATTATATTATATTATTGTCTTACATGGTGTTTGTATTCTCCTCATTATGTTATTACTTTATTGGGCTTGGAAGGCATTCTCTGGTACATTTTCACCGGCCGTCACAGGTCGACCCAGAAAAGGGATTTTGACGAAGGAAAAATCTATTTCTGGGGAGAGACCTGTGACGCCCGGTGAAACCCTTCCCGGTTATTTTGTATGGACCCACCCTTTCCTTGCCAAGCCATATGTTCTTGCAGAAGGATGTCCTAGAGGGTGCTCATGTTAGATGTCGGTGGCGTGGTCCAAGTGTGGTTTCTAGGGCCTCTGTTACGGCCCTTCCCTTTGATGAAGGAATTATCTAAATGGAAGACAGCCTGTGAATAGTGGTTTTCACACGCCCCTGATGTATACACGACACCCACAAGGTGCTCGCGCGAGGCTAGTAACCTCTGCATTCCATGCTTTTATCTTTCTCTGGTATATTTGGAAGATTTATATCAGAAAAGTGTAAAGAAGGACCCTTTTCACCGGGCGTCACAGGTCTCTCCCCAGAAATAGATTTTTCCTTCGTCAAAATCCCTTTATTATTATTATTATTATTATTATTATTATTATTATTATTATTATTACTTACTTACTTACTTACTCAGCTACAACACTAGTTGGAAAAGCAGGATGCTAAAAGCCCAGGGGCCCCAACAGGGAAAATAGCCCAGTGAAGAAAGGAAAAATAAGATATTTTAAAGTAACAACATTAAAATAAATATCTCTTATAAAAACTACATAAACTTTTACAAAACAAGAGGAAGAGAAATTAGATAGAATAGTGTGCCCGAGTGTACCCTCAAGCAAGAGAAATCTAACCCAAGACAGTGGAAGACCATGTTACAGAGGCTATGGCACTACCCAAGACTAGAGAACAATGGTTTGATTTTGGAGTGCCCTTCTCCTAAAAGAGCTGCTTACCATAGCTAAGAGCCTCTTCTACCCTTAGCAAGAGGAAAGTGGCCACTGAACAATTACAGTGCAGTAACCCCTTGGGAGAAGAATTGTTTGGTAATCTAAGTGTTTTCAGGTGTATGGGGACAGGAAAATATGTAGAGAATTGGCCAGACTTTTCGGTGTATGTGTAGGCAAAGGGAAAATGAACAGTGACCAGAGAGAAGGATGCAATGTAGAACTGTATGGCCAGTCAAAAGAGGCCATAACTCTCTAGTGGTAGTATCTCAATGGGTGGCTGGTGCCCTAACCAACCTACTACCTATATATTCTCCTCTGTTGGTGCCCTCAGATCAAAAGTGAAGTTTTCCATCCAGAGCATGGCCACCTTGTTGCTTAAGGCCCAACATTTAAGCTCACTATCTCCGGAAGAAGAGTCGCTAAGGACCTCCCCTCAATCACATGGTATCAATGGACTTGCTACCTTTCCCTTTTCTGCTTCTATGAACTAATCCAGACTCCGATTGGAAAAGATCTCAGGTTAATTCTTCCATGATATCGACTCTCGAAGAACAATAGTTACTCTGTCCCGTAGATCAGAGAGAGTTTCTGACAGAACAAATAGCTTGGACATATCACCCCCTTTTTGTTCATGAGCTCTAGCCACTCTGGAAGAAAGTACACTTTCTCTCTACGAGGAATAAAAACTATCAGAGGAACTATGCATTCTCATGGGAAGCGTCACAAGGGATCCCCCCTTGAGTACATGATTGATGTGGGATTGCCACAACCTTAGCATTCCACAAAACCACTCGATAATACTATTTGATTCATGAGTTTTGGGCAGAACCTATACGTCCTTAGGGGAAGCGTCCTTAGGGAACCCCCTTCGAGCACGGGATTTATGTGGAATTACCACAACCTAAGCATTACGCAAAACCACTCTATATTACTATGGTAGTTGCCAAAACGACTTTGTTCGCAAGTTTTGGCAGCTTCTAGGAATGTGTTCAGAAACACCGTGTCTCTGATTGAGAGAAACTATCAAAAGAACCTATACCTCCCCAGGGGAAACATCGCTAGGGACCCCCCCCCCCCCCTTCCAGCACATGATACACGTGGACTTGCAGCAACTTCTGCGAAACCACTTGGTAGTACAAGTTCTCAAGCTGGCGGATGGAAGGAAAAACCTATCTTCAAACATTTACCTTGAAGATGGCACTTTCAAGCATTTGTTCACCATCTTGATAGGCATTATGGTGGCAGCACAACAAATGGCCTAACTGACAGCTCTCATGGGACATATGCTAGTTCTAGCCTCAGGCCTAATTATTCTCAACATTATTTGCCAAGAGGAATTTTAGGGCAGATAATGAATGATCTTCAGATTTGAAGGCTGCCTTTGGTTTTTCACTCTAATGCAAGAAAGTGCGCCTCATTTCCTTAGTATTTGAGGATATACTACAAAAGGCTTTTTGTTATAAAACACTTTATGTTCATACCTTCTCACCCCTGGTGAAGATTCCCCTTTTAGATTTGAACGAGCAGCCTTGGCTCTTTATGAGCCAACTACTCTTTTCTTTGCTGGTTCTCTTTTATAACTGCCTATTACTTATAGTAATTGTATCAGAGAAGGGTATAACTCACTTCACCTGATGGGAATCAGAAGTTTGACCTTGTCTCTTTACGAGCCAGCTACACTTTACCAATTTACATTGATCTCTTACATTAAGAGATCAGTGTATTAACTAAATTTTCCACAGCTGTTTCTATTCCTCAGCAGGACAGAAGCCTCAGACATTTCCTTTATCGTGTCTGGCATTTGTTCGTTTCATCACCACGCTGGGCATTACGAACTTCAAGGAGACTTCCTCCCCAGTAAGGAAGACTCCCCATATAATTGACTCAGAAGTTAGTATCAACATAGGAATAAACTACAAATTTGATATAATCTGTATTTTTCCTTGCTATATAAACCCAAGTCACTTACCAAAGGTCCCATCTAAACCGCCCTGCAAGTCTTTGACCAGGCAAATGCGAGGAGACGTTGTGAGTGATAGGCTTGCTCCTTGCGCTTGCGTTGTGTTTACCCAGCAATGGAGCATGACTCAATCAACAAAATTTTTGATTGGTCGATTGTAGAAAACATGATTAGTACATATACTGTAAATCACTCGAGTTTGTTTTGGTAGGAAAAATACAAATTATATAAAATTTGTAGTGTTTATATAGTTAGAATACAAATGAAAAAATTTGTGATGGTAGGTGCATTCTCATAAAAAAAAATATTTTATGAATTTTTTAATGTTTCCATCAACCATGATATAGCTAATAATATCTTTTCTCTTCTCTTCTAGGGATATAATCCATGTTCACTCATTGGAAGACACATAGGACCCATGGTGTGCATTGTTGAAAAAGCAAATCGTAACTTACCAGACAAACAGTTTTATTTTTTACTCCAGTTACCTTATTAATGATGGTTTGTAGGTTCCAGCTAAAGTGTAAATACATATATTTCTTAATTTTTATATCCTCTTTAATTTTACAGTATACAAATATTGATTTATAAATACAAGGTCAAACAAACGAAGGAAACCGAATCATAAAATAATAAGCTATTTTACAAGTGTTATTCTTTTGCTTAGCAAATAATCCAGATTAGGACCATTACAGATTTATTATGGCTTATTAATAACCAGAAGATTGATCGTGTTATATAAAGATTTTCAAAACTTAAGCATATTTGTATTTAAATAATCAAGGACATAATTAGGGCTACTTTTTTATATTTTTTTTTCATAAGTTTTAATGGAACTAAACAAATGCTGGTTTTTCTACACTTCTTTGTATTTTTATTTATTTTTCATGTGTTAACCATAACTTCAGTAACCTATTCATTTTAATGTTCATTCAGTAACCCCTTTTTTTTTTGTATTTACTTTCCAATTCAACTCCAATCTTTCACTTGATCATTACAAGCAGATTGATTTAATTTGTCAGGTTTGTCTTGGAATTACAGCTGTTGAAAGTATAAGAAAAATGATAAAATATTTTATTTCAGGGTTGTGAATTCTTGGTTCTCTTATATTGAACATCATCCTGTCCAGTAAGGTTAGAATATTTCTCTTGACATTTGGATTGATTTTTGTTTATTTTTTTTGTAGGATAGGAGTAAAATGCAAAGATAACCAATATCACCACAATTAGTGAGATGAATAAGTCACATCTGTAACTTTGTTTATAATTCTGATACTAGTTCTGTATTCCTGATTTCAAATAACACCTTTATGATATTCTTTTCAAACTCCACGATTTCATCCTACATCTGCATTTTTGTTCGACATCTTTTACTGGTATGTGAACGATTCATAGGAGTGCACATAAAGGCCAATAATACATTATGGCATGAAACTCCAAAGTTTCCCATTTTTTTTCTTTAATTCTAGTCCTTTTTTTTTTACTGTATATATCTATTGAAAATTAATGGGAAGACTTTCATGCTTGGCGACAGATATAACTCTGCTTACTTAACATTGAAAATGTAGGCATTTTTTGTACATAATTAGTTTTCTTAGTTCTTGTACATACATCTAATCTGGGTTTTATTTTTTGGTAGATACAAAATTAAAAATAATTCTCTTATTTAATTGTGATTATATTTTCATGATCCATAAGAAAAAGAAAGGTATAGTTTTCAGTTTCATTATGTTATTTCATTATGGAGAAAATGCATTGACTAGGACCTCGATCAGTTAAGAACTTGGGTATAACGAGTCTAAGGGAGAATAGTGGAGAAATCTTCCATGCCGTATCCCTAAAGTAAAAATTATACATAAAAATATTGATTTTCAGGATCATACAAAGGGACTTTTACTAACATCTTTTTCCAGAGTTGGGAAATCTCTTCACGAATATCAGTAGAAATAAAATCCCCAGATTGTGATTGCATTCACTTCTGGGAAATCTCTCTGAAAATATTCAGGGTTTCATCCATTATTCAGCAAGCTTTGCAATCTATGGATTAAGGAGAACAGACTATATGTTGGTTACTGTTAAATGTTCCAGAGAAGAACTATATGTTGAGTACAGAAAACTACATTTCAGGTTTCCAGGCTTCTTGTCAGACATTATTGAAGAAAGTGAAGACATCTTTCTGTGTCTAGTGCAAACCTATAAAAATCATCAAAGAGCAGTAGATTGAGCTCCATAAGAATTACTGCTTAAGATTTTGTCCATCACAAAAATGTTAAAACAAGTTTCTTCTGAAACCAATGTGACTTTTTGAATCGGGAAAGGTCCGGGTTGATGAGGGAAGATCATATATACATATATTAATTCTATTTAAAAATCAGTATTTTAACTATTCTACCAAATGATTTGACCCATCAACTTGAGTATCTCAAACATTTCTCTCCTATGTTTTTGATAAAGTTAGCAATGTTGTCCTTTCCTGTTTTTTGCTGACCTCTTAAGTTTGTGTACACACTTGGTTCATAAACAACAGTAGCACAATTATATTAAGAAAGATTACTCACAGAATATATGACATTCTGTAATACAACTTCTTGGGACAATATTGACATGTGTTTTGAAGAAATCAAAGTTGTAAGATATGACAAGTACTTGCTGCTAACTTCATCTACAGAACAGAGAAGGTTGAAGAGTTATTACAATGCCATTTAATCTAAAATAACAAGTTAGTTAACACATAACATGGATGGATTCACAAATATCTTATCTTACTGAAAGTTCACTTCTTCTAGCTCCTCTTAGCAGTATTTCAACTGATCAATTCAAGTTCCCAAAGTATCAAATGGCTACATATGTGGTGAAATGAATGAATTCCTTACCCATTTGAGAATACTTTTCAGAGAGCTACTCTTTCAAGATTTTGTTCAACTCTGGAAAGAAGTCTGCATTTGGCCTTAATGATGATCAAACAAGTAAAATATTAGATTTGGAAAAAAAAAGAAATTCATGGTTTCAAGTATCAACTTATTCTATGGACAATTTGCATATTTTTAGTTTTGATAACATAAGACTATAAAGGTATCGGTAGAAATTGTTGAAAACTGTACTTCAGTCCTTAATTTTATCATTGTGACCATTATAAATCAATTATTTTTATACAGTATGTCTTAAGTTTGTAAAAAAAAATGATATATTTTTTGTAATAAAAATGATTGAACATGGTGTTAGCTTTTAAATATCATGTTGAATGGAGTTATTTGAGGAAGTAGATCAGTTTAAGTACTTGGGGTCTGTTGTTGCAGCAAATGGTGGAGTGGAAGCAGATGTAAGTCAGAGAGTGAACAAAAAGGTAAAGAATAGAGGATTAAGCATGAATGTAAACAGTTCTGTATGAGAAAGTGATTGTACCAGCTATGATGTATGGGTCAGAGTTGTGGGGAATGAAAGTGACAGAGAGACAGAAATTGAAGGTGTTCAAGATGCAAGTGTGTGGGGAGTATGGTTGGTATATCTCGGTTGGATAGGGTTAGGAATAAAGTAGTAAGAATGAAAATGGGTGTAAAGAATAAATTAGTAGCTAGAGTGGATACGAGTGTCTTGAGGTGGCTTGGCCATGTATAGAGGATGGAAGATGGTTGTCTGCTGCTGAAGGTGATAAATGCAAGAGTTGATGTGAGAAGTGCAAAAGGCAGGCATAGGTTTGGGTGGATGGATGGAGTGAAGAAAGCCCAAGGTGACAATAGGTTAGACGCGAGAGAGGCAAAAGAGCATGCCAGGAATATAAATGAATGGTGAGCCATTGTGACGCAGTTCTGATAGGCCCTGCTGCTACTGCTTTGAGTAGCAGCAGTGGATGAATCAAGCATATAAAGCTTCGGAGGCAAGGAGGAACAAAGAAGAAAAATCCCATTTGTTATTTTTTTAGATTAGCTATCTCCCAAAGATTGGGGGGGGGAGTGTCATAGTAGATAGATAGACATTGCATTTTTGGAAAGAGGATGAACTGGAATTCTAATCCTACTTAGAAAATCAGGGACACTACCTGCTATGTCCATAGGTTTCCCAAGGTATACTGAACTGTTCTTACAAGATAAAGAAAATTATTTTACAAAAATGCTTTCATCTTTTTCTAAATAAGGGTAGTGGAAAAACTGCAACAGACTCTAGTCTTAAAATCATCTAGTTCTTAAGAAAGGCAAATAAAGACAAAATATTTTGACCATATTGGCAAACCTGATACCTCCTCGTCAGTCGTGTCATTGGTAACACTGACGCAATGGCTGGAACAAGAGTTCTAACAACTCTCGTCAGTTGCGTAACACCAGAAGTGGGGAAGGCAGGGTGGGACTAGCTAAATTATCCAAGTAAGTATTATTGATATTAAAGATGCCGAGAGAAAATGGACTACTCATCCCTAAAGGGAGGTCAGAAGCCGACACCTTTTGAGAAGTGCCAGATAACGGCCGAAGGGAAGCAAAAAGACTCCCGTGACAAACAAAGAAGACTGCTTCTTGCCAACTACAGTACCTCTTGCTCGCACAAGATTTAGAGACCCAGAGGCAGGCGACATAAAAAGCAATCTCGAGTCTGGCATCAAGAGAAGTCCTTTGTAGCAGCAAAGACTCCAATTGAGAATGGAAATAAAAAACAGGATGCCTAAACGGCTTGTCAGAGGAAAGCCCCATATATCTCCTTCCACCTCATGGCCAAAAAGGACAGTTCGCATAAACAATTCGAATCGGAATGGTCACCAGGACAGCCTCACTACTAAATCCTCAAAGGCATTAACCAGAAAACACCAACAAATGCTGAAAACTCCTGAGAATGACTCAAGAGGAGGGTAAGGCATAGTTGGCGACTTCGTCTACCAGTGAGATACTAACCATCTCGCTGGAACAGTGTTAGGTGAAGGGGGGAACTTTACACAGACCAGGGGTAGCAAACACTGAATGGCAGACTACCTGTCACCTCATAGAAGACGCTTGTCAAAAAGGGAGGGGACAGGTGGAAGGCAACTCATGTGCATAAAGTGAGCACCAAGACTGATCAAATCTCACAGTATTAAGCAACTTGGAGTTAGCCAAACAACAACCAAGGTTGCCATCACTGACTGAGAACATCTGCCACCGAACTCCCGGAGGAGTTGTCGCCAAGTGCTGCCAAGAGTCGGCAGGCAGTGATTCACTTGACAATGAAAGAGTCTGGTCAAGACCCAAAGTTGTCAGCACAAGCCTCAAACTATCTTGATGCCAGACAATAAGACACTGTTGCCAAGAGAAAAAAAATCCTGGAAGGGGACACCTCATTTCAGTGGAATGAATCCCTGGACTGAGCCATTGTTTTCAGTGTAAGTAGACAAGAGGGAACGCCACCCATAACTGAAATCACCAACACCGACCGCAGACTACCTACTATTGTCTGATTCATCAAGGCACACGGAGGAAGACTTCAAGAACTCAACGCCCAAGAGGAGGGAGCACACTACTATTATTATTATTATTAATTGCTAAGTTACTACCCTAGTTGGAAAAGCAGGATGCTATAAGCCTGGGGGCCCCAACAAGGAAAATAGCCCAGTGAGGAAAGGAAACAAGGAAAATTAAAATATTTTAAGAACAGTAAAAACATTAAAATAAATATTTCCTATATAAACTATAAAACTTTAAAAAAACAAGAGGAAGAGATATTAAATAGAATAGTGTGCTTGAGTGTCCCCTCAAACAAGAGAACTCTAACCCAAGACAGTGGAAGACCATGGTACAGAAGACATGGCACTACCCAAGACTAGAGAACAATGGTTTGATTTTGGAGTGTCCTTCTCCTAGAAGAGCTGCTTACCACAGCTAAAGAGTCTCTTCTACCCTTACCAAGAGGAAAGAAGCCACTAAACAATTACAGTGCAGTAGTTAACCCTTTCGGTGAAGAAGAATCGTTTGGTAATCTCAGTGTTGTCAAGTGTATGAGGACAAAGGAGAATCTGTAAAGAATAGGCCGGACTATTCGATGTATGTGTAGGCAAAGGGAAAAAACTGTAACCAGAGAGAAGGATCCACTGTAGTACTGTCTGACTCGTCAAAGGACTCCTAACAGAGTATAAGGATCTGAATGGTCGCCAGGATAGACCCTTTACTAAGTCCTCAAAGACACAGAACAGATAGGCACTAACAAATACTGTACCACTTCTCAGAATGACATACTAAGCAGAGGGATAAGGTATAGTTGGCAACTCCGATTCCCAAAGGGAACCTGTTTTTCTGGTTCAGTACCAGGCATAAAAGGGGGAACTTTACACACCCCATGGTCGCCTACTCCGACCAGCAGACTACCTGTTGCCTCACAGGAGGAGGCGCTGTCGGCAAGAAGCTGTCTCTAACACTTAACGACAGGAACGCTCCTCCTGAGAACTATCGTCGTAGCCATGACTGAGACTGTGGGCTCCTGAATCCTGGTACCCGTGGACACCCATGACACCCACCCAGCAAAACGTCTCTGAAAGAATGAAATCACATTCTAGACAAAAAGTCAGAACCACCACTGGCTACTCTACGTAAGAGTACAAAAGGTTCTCACTGGACTTACTTTACTTGCAAGGTTGTTTCCCTGGTCTTAGCACATGGAAACCCTGTGGCATGCCTGACCTAAAAGATCTGTTTGTCGTATAGTCTTAGGGATATAGAATTTAAATGTCGATTCCCCTGATTGAAACACTTGGAAAACAAGAAAGACTTCAGCTCACCTTGAAAACTTTCGGATGTCTAGCGTGAGCTTGTTGTAAGATTAGGAGCCGCATATCTTAAGTTCTAGAACCTAAAGTAGATATACATCTTAGTACTCATCTCGAAACAATTTGTGACTCTTCTTGTGTCAATACGATTGTTTGTTGCACAATAGGAAGTAATTCTCTTAGATAATTGAATAAGAGTCATATGATGCAAAGGATTACCTGGTTGGTAGAAATTACTATGTACAAATTGGAATCTCTTATTCATCATATGAACCCTTAAACAGAGGGGTACCCCAGGGGAGTGTACTTGGCCCAATCTTATTCTGCATCTATACTACTGTCTATCAAAAAATGCTACAAAGGCATGGCGTGAAGTTTAAACTATTTGCAGATGACACACAATTTTACTACTCCATAAATGATTTACATGACACTACTGAAACTCTAAACCGAATCCTTGATAATGTTAGAGAATGGATGACATTTAAACAACTAAAATTAAATGAGAACAAAACTGAATTCATGGTGGTGGGCAAGAGAAACAGCGTGAGAAACTTAGGTGATATTCAAATGAACATAAATAATGACTCGGTGCCGATATCTAGTAAAGTTCGAGATCTAGGTGTATTTCTTGACTGTAACCTGTCTCTAAATGCCCAAATAAATAATGTAATAAAAAGTGCTGGTTATCATCTAAGAAATATTGCGTTTATAAAAAAAGTACCTGGACGAAAATTCTGTTAAGAAACTTGTGATAAACTGTGTTATTACCAGGATTGACTACTGCAACTCTATCTACTACAATTTGCCAAAAGTCCAACTTAAGAAATTACAAAACATAATAAACAGAGGCGCAAGACTGATAAAAGGTGTCCCACCTAGAGAAAGGATCACCCCTATACTAATTGATTTACACTGGCTGCCGATTAAAGCGAGAATCGAATTTAAAATATGTACAATAACCCACCAAGTTTTCAGAACCGGTCGTCCAAAATACTCAGGAGAATTGCTACATATTGCGCAGCCAACAAATCATGTCAACACGAGATTAGTTACACATGGCTTCAAACTGTTGGAACCTAGATTTATGACCATTTTGGGCTCCAGACCCTTTAAATATGCAGCCCCGAGACTATATAATAAGCTCCCACGAAACATTCAAATGGTTGAAGACATTAAGGCTTTCAAGAGGAAACTGAACACTCTTATTTCAAGAGTCTTTTGACAGTGACGATTTAACAGTAAATGAACAATATGTGACTTGAAAAGATAAATACTGTGAACGAATAAGATAAAACGACAGTGGAGGTCGTGTAGAGAGTGGGGTTCCCCTGCTGTATAGGACCGGAAAAGCAGCCATCAAAGAGGTTGGATATTCCATGAAATCTCACCTAACCACAAAAGCCCAATTTGATCCAAGAAGGAACTACTGATCTGCAAGGATTCGTTAAATAAAGCAGCATTAATAGGATTCTGATGGAAACATTCCAGAACTGTTGGAAACGTTCCAAGGCCGCTCCCATGAAGATGTCGATTCAACGTTGCTTACCAAGAGAAAGAATGGAAAACCAAAAGATCGCAGTCAGAATGTAGTTCCATCATCTTCAATGGAGGGCTTTGAAACTCTAATTCTTCCTATGTAAGAGAAAAGAACAGTAAGAATATCCATGAAAGAAAAGAACAGTAAGAATATCCATGAAAACTCCTATTGAATGTCCTAAAGACTGCGTGATAAACAAAAGTAAACGGCCGAATTCTATTTCGTTCATTTGTCATCAGCTGACTAACTACTTTCCAAAATGGATAAAATTATTGCACAAATGAAAGCCGTACAAAGGACTCTATGCAAAAGCTTTTCAAGAACACTTAAAGCGAGAGAAGAAATAGATAAGAAAACAAAAGAAAAAACACACAATCCCGATGTGGGATCAAACTCCTGCCAGGCTAATGCTAGCAATTTCACGGTACAAGAGAGGAGCTAAGTTCCAATGTTTCTTACTATGAGAAAGGAAGTACTTCAACCTAGCACACTTAAACTCTTGTTGTTTACTCTAAACCTAGCCAAATGCATTATCACAATTGTATACTCAAGAAAAGAGAAGTACAGTATACAAATCTAAGGCAAAATGTATTCCTAAAACAACTGTATTTTTGTGTAAAAAGAGAGAGAGAGAGAGAGAGAGAGAGAGAGAGAGAGAGAGAGAGAGAGAGAGAGAGAGAGAGAGAGAGAGACTTCTCTCTACGCTTGAGGCTATGACATGGTTCAAGAAGGAATGTCACTAAGAACATTCAATGTGCGAACACCTGATCAAGTACGCATAAAAGCATATACTAGCTATCATAGGCACAAAGGTCTCGAGAAAAGAAAACACACCAGGAGGTCTAGGATTAGAGCTAGTTGCCAACCGGGCAAATAACCCACCTATTCCAGACTCCCAACAGTCTCACGAAAGGACAATATAACTTGAGAAGCCTACATGTGAGGCAACTGTCACCAAGTCTTAAGACCATTTGGGTTGGAGTTAGGCACCCCAACAAAAAGGGGGAGGGAGTTGGAAAGACAAGGTGACAATGCATCCCCAGGAACCATTACCATTTACCAACCAACAACCAGTTGTCGCTTCAGGTACAAGGTGACAGTTCACCTGAACTGGTCGCTTAGTTCGTATTCAGGAGACTGAGGAAGGGACAACACAACCCAAGTCACGAGGACTCCGAATCACCTGCACAGACCAGCAGATCACAAGGCGCCAACTCGCTTGGCGACCGTCGCCAAGTGGAAGTGTAGGAAAAGCCTCAAGCCTACAGAATGAGTGACTGGGCAGCACAATCAATCCAATGTTTCAACCTCAAAGAACCAACACTACTAATTGTAGGTGCCTCGAGTGCCTGCTGACAACAATAAACAAGAACACAAATTAGTTGATGATGTTGTCACCAAGAGGAAACAAGGCACATGCCAAGCACTCAACCTCTGAAATTCTGTCATTAACACTAAACATGAGATTAATTAAATCATCAGTGTTAGGCATATTGGACAGAGGACTTATGACAAATGCCAGCCAAGGTTGCCAGCCAAGGTCGTCAACACTAACTGGTAGACTACAGTACCTGTCCCATCACAAGAGAGACTGTCGTCAAACATCTGAGTAAGCACTTATAAGCTGACAGAATCTCGCAGTGTTAATCAACTTGGAGTTACGGCAAATGTCATTCCAAGACACAAACACAGACCGAGAACTTCTGAGCGCCCAAACAGACCGAATCTCGCAGCGATAAACGACTTGGAATTACAGCACATGCCACCCAAGGTCACCAACGCAGACCAAGAACGTCTGCGCCTGACTCCCAGAGGAACTGTCACCAAGCAACATCTAGTGACGGCTCGCAGCTATTCGCTTGACAACGAAAATGCCTGGCCAGTTTGCTGGTGTGGTGCTAGGCGACATTGGGAGGTATAGACAATGCAGCCCAATGTTCCTACACTACACAAAAACATTACTCATTATCGCTTGTCTCATGTGACTGTTTGACGATGAGAAGCAAGGGTCCAAGAGTAATTGGCAACACTGAGTGGTTGTCACCTTTCAACTCTGGGCAACAACCCTCTTGGCTCTGAAAGGAGTAACAAGGATTAAATTTAAACCTAACCTAACTATCCCGTAACCCAACCACGTCATACTAGGATTGAATTGACCCAAACAACAAGAATGATGTCCCAAACCAAGCTAGGTAATGCAAACAATAAAACTTATGTAGGGCAGGAAAAATCAAGTCTCCTGTCTGACGACCTGTACTTCCAAACCAGTCGACCCAAGGACAAGGTTGCCAAAGACAAAAAATTGGTAATAGATCAAGATTTAATGACTGCTTAGGCCAGAAATGTAATGATCTTCCTAATCAGGGGGCTGAATCAGAAAAACTCCAGAGATTCAATTAGCAGTGAAAGTTTCCTGTTGAACTGGCTGACAAAAAACTTATGTTAATATGACTGATCTAGCAGTTGTTGTTACTGGACTTAAAATTATATTATTTATATAAGTTACTTTTCTGAAAAGAGACTTATCGTCCAGATACAAAATTAACTGCTTATATGCACACTACCAACCATTTTTAACTGAAAGGAACACTACGTATTTCCAGTTAATATAAAGCTCTCCCAAATATAAAGAAAAAAGGAAAACACAACTTTATTTCTTTGGGAATTGAATGTACTACGGATAAACGTATATACATGCTGAATTAAGCAGGCTACCACTGACCCGCGAAATAATTTTCACTTTACTTACTGTAGGAGCTGCTTTCCTGATCCTATCACATAAACATTCCTAAGACATTGGATCAAAGCTCCTCTTGAGCATAAATACAAATGTATCAGATAAGCAATTGAAAAAGGAACAAACGAGAAGATTCCTTCCAAAAATAAAGGAAAGGGAGGAGGGGAACTGGACCTTCTGATAACTCACGAATCTTCCTAACCTCATCGTCCATCCCGGTAGCCCAAAAGAGCCCCTCCCGGTCGCTCCCCTGCTATCTTGGGTCTAACAATAATCCAAAATACCCTCTATCCCCCCCTAGACACACTCTGGCACCGTTATGAGAATACATCGGGATTGATAGGTAATTTACTGTCTGCCCCCAGGCCTATGCCATGTTGGGATTGGCAAGAAGGACTCAAAGTGGTACCCTTACCCTAGGTACTGTACCATCGAAGGTACCTGACAGGGAGCTGAAAGAGAATGATTATGGGCACTCTTAATAAATGTAAATTTTGAATTTCCTGTCAATGAATACTTAATAGTATACGTGAAATATCTGTTGAAAAGATTCTCAAGCTAGCACGGTGAAAGATCAAACTTATGGTATAGAGGATACAGAGTCCACAAAAATGACAAATTCGGAGATAATTTGTATTTTTCCTAACCATACAAACCTTAGCTATTTACATTGGGTTTACTTTCGGCGTAGCTGAAATTGACGAGCCATTAGATTTTAACGAGGGTTTACTACCCCGCGCTAGTTAGCAGGGGTAGGGGGAGGGGTAGCTTGCTACCCCTCCCCCCTCACACACCGGTGAAATGTCTCACTTCACTTAGAGGTAGGACTTGACTTGGGGGACAGGGCTGGCGGGCAAATATGTGTAAATAGCTAAGGTTTGTATGGTTAGGAAAAATACAAATTATCTCCGAATTTGTCATTTGTTCCGTAACCGAAATACGAACCACGCTATTTACATTGGGTGACTTACCCCTTAGGAAGGGTGGAAAGTCCCCAGCCATACTGGCTTTGGCTTACCCGAGGACTCAGAATCCGAGTGAGTTGCACTCGAGAAAAGGAGTCCCTGCACCTCACAAGTTCCTTGCTCAGTAAGGAAACGTGTGGCCTACATAAGCTTGTGTGTGAAGGAAGAAAGTGTGACCTGTCCTAGGCAGTTGACCTGGAGTTCTAGAAGGAACTCTGGGTTAGAACGTTCCCAATACCACCTCGTCAGGGTATGGGGGACGCGACAGTATTGTCTCAATACTTGGAACACAAGGAAGCATGGTTTACCTGCAGAGGTTTGAGGTCAGCTATGCAGAGACCAGGATGCTGCTTCCCCAGTAGAGGGGATGATGAAGAAAGAAGTAAGGGCTAGACATACTTCTTCCGTTCATGCAGTCTAAAACCTGGTAACAATGCCCTCAACTTTCTGCTACCTGTCCAAAAAGGAGCCTGAGGTTAGACCAGCTGTTGTGTAGCCACCACAGAGCGATAGAAACGTATCGATACCCCTGTGGGGTCACGTCCTGCAGGAAGTGGGCTGCGAAGGTCATTAGACGCTTCCAGACTCCAGCTTGTAGCACCTGCGTCACAGAGTAGTTCTTCTTGAAGGCGAGGGACGTTGCGATGTACAGTATCCGAAATCGTGCTGTAGGGAGACGTGACGGGGGAGGGTCTGGATTCAGGTCGAGATGAATGCCCTTGAGTCCGAGCTGAAAAGGCATACTGGTGACTCTCCCCTGTGTCCTTCCTGTGCTCCCAAACCGGGCTTGCACGTGAGGACAAACTGCAGCTGTTCTCAAAGATAACCCCTCGGTTCCTTTACTGGCAAAAAGGAGAAGGTCTGGGTCATCTGATACAGAACGGAGACTCAAAATCTTGAAGGAGTCGAACCAAAGGTCCGGGACTCCAAGATTCTGAGTCTTAGAAAACAACTCGGGAGCGAACCTGAATGTTACCTCCCCCTATTCTCTTGAAAGGGCGGAGTCGTACGAGACCATGAAGATTGCTTACACACTGGCCGAGGCCAGAGCGAGCAGGAGCACCGTCCTCCAAGACGGACGACGATCAGAGGCCTGACGTAATGGTTCGTAAGAAGATCTCTTAAGGGACCTAAGAGTCCGAACCATGCTCCATGGAGGAGGTCTCACTCCGACTGGGGGCAGGTACGTTCATAGCTTCGCATGAGCGAAGAAAGATCCAGCGGGAAGGAAAAAACCTATTCCTTCCGCCTGAAGGCCAGGGAGAGGCTGAGTGATAGGCTTCACTGCCGAGAGCAGAAACGCGTTTCCTCCCGCCGATAAGCAATAACGCCGTTACAGTATTGCTGGAGTAGAGGCCTCAAGGGAAGAGGTACCTCTCCCACGACACCAACCACAGAAGACTCTCCACTTCGCCTGGTAGACCCCTGCGGATGACTATCGCAGGTGACGCGACCTCCGCTCCGCGACTGTTGCGGGTTGACTCTTCGTGAGGAGGCGGCGTAGTGTCTCCAGGCGTGAAGCCGAAGCGATGCTACTGCTTGTGAAAGATGTTGTAGTGTGGTTGTTTGAGTAGCCTGTGTCGTGGAAGAAGCTCTCCCGGGAGTTCCGTCAGGGGATGCAGAAGGTCCGGAAACCGTACTGCGTATAGTTGCAGCGGAGCTCTCAGGGCCATCGAAAGGTTGACAGACAACCTGGTCTCGTTGAGACCCCTCCTCAACAGACAACAATGGTGGGAAGACGTAGGCGTCGATGCTGTCCCACCGTCACCGGAAAGCATCTTGCCAAAGAGTCTTGGGGTCTGAGACTGGGGGGAAGTACAGCGGAAGCTTGAAGTTCCAGGCTGTCGTGATCAGGTCCCCCAGGCCAGGACTTGCTGGTTACTAAAGGCCAAAGACCCCCAGGGGCTCTCTATCTGTGAGGCTCTGCTCAGTTTGTCGGAGAGAACATTCCTCTGCCCGGAATGAGCGAGCCGATAGCGGTATCGAGTGGACTTCGGATCATCTCAGTATCCCTGCTGCAAGATGTGAAAGTATGAAAATGTACCTCCCTGCTGGTTGGAATACGCCAGTACCATGGAGTTGTCGCGCACGGAGCGACTCGGCAGGATCTGTAGAAGGGCCAGACTACGGCCTCTAAGCCTACCTGAATGATGAGGAGGTACAGTACCCTTCAGGTCCTGACCATAGGCCTGAACCGGAACATGCCCCCCCTCCCCCCCCCCCCTTTCTCTGACGAGTCCGAGAACAGCATCAAAGGTGGGGAAAGGACGAGAATATCCACTCCCATGCAAGAGGTTCCACAGGTCAACACCTATTGCAGGTCTAATCGTTCCGCTGGTCCCATAGGGGCCAGAAAGTCCAGTTAATCGTTGCTTTGATTCCACCGGAACTTGGGCCGCCTAACAGGGAACTTATCCTGAGGCGACCGTTCGGGACGTAGACGGGTCAATGAGGAAAGGAGACCCAGGAAATGTTCCAAGATAGGGCTGAAAGCTCTCCTTGACTGAGAAAAGGTTCTGCGACTCTCCTCAGCCTTGCCACAGTCAACTGAAGGGAAGGCTCGGAGAAGGAGTCAATATCATGGCTAGATATTCCAGATGTTGAGGCAGAAGTAGAGAAGGCTCCTAGCGAATTACCATGATCCCTCACTCTTGGTAAAGTCCCGGAAGCTTGTCCCGGTGTTGAAGAAGGTCGAACCCGAGACTACCGGAGTTGGCCAGACCTCCAAAAAGCGAAGGAGGCGGAAGCCTGCTCCTGAGCGGCCATGAGACAAGCAGGGAGAGTTCTTTGGTGAAAACCTGCGATGCTGCGGCGGGATCGCCACACAGCATCTTAAGCAGGAACATCTGTAGTCTAGGCTGAATTCCAAGTGCTTCCTGGAAGATGGATGGAATGGGACCTGGAAGTACCCGTCCTTCCGATCCAGGGCATAAGGAGTCTTGCGGTCTCGTTACCAGTCTGATCGACTCTGCTGTTTTACGCTGGACGAAGTTTGTTCGACAAACTTGATCAGAGCTGAGAGGTCGACGATGGAACTCCCGTCTCAGATGCTTTCCTACAAGAAAGGATCGACTGAAGAAGCCAGGGGGAAAGCCGTCGACGACCCTATGGAGGACTTTCTCCTAAAGCATGGCTCCTTCTGCCCAACGGGCAAACCTCTTGCCGACCCCATAGCATAGAGGCTCAGCGACACTGGATTCGCTTACAGTGGAGGAGAGATGTTAAGAACGAGGCGCGATATCCTTGGCTGATCACGGAGATCGTGCAGGAATCGGCATCGGGAAGCTGTTATCCGGACGAGTAACCTTAGGCATCCCCCCAGCGTGAGACCTGTAAAGGGGGGTTGCCAATCCTAGAGTTTGTGAACTCTGACGCTCCCTCTAGGATTATGCCTCCCCGGAAGAACTTCCCGTCCTACCTGTCCCTGACAGGAGGGAACTGCTATTGTACACCTTGTCTTAACTGCCGTAGCCGGTTCCGATAACCTAAGCTGACGAGGCTGAATGAAGAGGCGTCGGAGGCTTGCAGGGTCTGGAAGTAAGCGCCTTGGAGGAGTGAAAACGGAATTAGACTTCCTCCGCACAACAGCTGTCCATTTCTCTTTCCTTGGGCTCAAACAAGCTCTTCCCAAGGATGGAAGAGTATCTGAGATTGTCGATATCCACGGATGGGACTCCCGAGAGGAAGCCCTCGGTCACTGCGTCTAGATGCTCCAACATCGAGTTTGCCCGCAATTTCGAAACTTGGCGACGGAACGCAAAGGTGCTTGAGCCCGAGAGAAGGAAAGTACCCATGATCTTCCTGGAGCTTCCTTGTACAAAACCTCGGGTCGCAACCGGGGAGGGAAAGGCCTGGTAAGCCCCTTCCACGAAATGGTGAAGAGGAAGGGCTAAACCAGTCACCCCCTGCCCGACGGAGAAATCTCGAAAGAAAAACTCCCTGGCAAGACCATTCCAGGGAATGGTGAGGAGGAAGGGCTAAACCAGGTTCTGGAAAGAAGAATGTTGCTCAGGACTCCCTGAAGATTCTTCCTGCTCTTGCACGTGCCATGCTCTGTGTTTACGGGGTGAAGACCGTGTTCTGGAAATACGCGCTCCAGAGGACTCGCCAGGTTGCTCGTGTTGCGAAACCCCGACGGGAATCGCGGTCGCAATCGCAATGGAGCTCGCGCGATGGTAAACCAATGGTTCGCGCGTGGGCGAACGTGGAAGCGCCCGCGCGTGGGCAAACGTGGAAGCGCCCGCGCGTGGGCGCGCAGACAAAGTGCGCGAGGGAGCGCAGAAGGAGGGCGAGCGTGGTTGGAAGGGCGAGAGCTGGCGGTCGGAATCTGATAGTGCGCAGGCGAGCGATGACGCGTAGGCGAGCGACGGCGCATTGGCGAGCGATGGCTTACTGGCAGGAATCGCGCTGGCGCTCGCGTGATGGAACACCGTTGGTTCCCGCGCGAGCGAACATGGGTGCGCATGTGCGCGGGCGAGCGCAGGCGGCCGGGAGACCGATGGTGCGTAGGCGGGCGATGGCACGTCTTGGCGAGCGATGGCCCGAAGGCGCGTTGGCAAGCGATGGAGCGTTGGCGAGCGGTGGTGCGTTAAAAACGCTAGCGCGCAGGCGAAGAATCGCGCGGGCGCGTAGGAGATCGCTGACGCGTAAGAGACTAGAGAAGGTTGACGGCGAGAAGGCGACAGGAAAACTTCTTGCCTGCGCCCAGGTCTGATAGATCAGAAGGAACGCAGGTGCATCAGGAAGGAGAGCGCTGATGCGAGCTGTCAAGCAGCCGATCCTGGGCGTTCAGGAAAACCGTTGGCGCCCATTGGCAAGTAGCAGGAAAGGGCGCGCAGATGTGCGCTGGCGAACTGAAGAGAGCTGGCGCACAGAAGGACAGGTGAGCGCTGAAGAGCAGGAAGAAGATCTACGGCGAGACTCAGCTACCAGAGATCGTGGTCCACAGCAGGCGAGCGCTAGAGCGCTACTGCACGCAGGAGATCGTGGGCACGCAGGAAAAAAAACCTGGCACTTAAGGGACTTACCCACACTGTGGAATAAGCCCTTTAGACCCGAAGGTACCGGTGCCCGTTGTAAACGGGGTGTGTAGGCGCCCACTGCGCATTTGCGTCCAGGAACGGAGGTGAAGACTAGAAGGTCTGGCAGGAGAAGCAGCAGCAACGGTCGGAACTCGTCGAGGAGGGTCCTCTGCGGAGAACGTCGAACAAAGATGAAGACGACCTCGGACAGGTGCAACACCCTCCGACCTCCGAAGAGGAGTCTCTGAACGTGACCTCCCCCAAGGGGAAGAGTCACATGCAGGAGAGACCATAGGCATCAGCTGTCCCCAAAGGGAAACTGAATCCTCAGCAACAACAGCAGGAGGAGTCCTCCGAAAAGGAGTCTCTGTGGTGAACTCCCCCTAGGGGAGAAGCACTCGCAGAAGAGACCGTACGCTCAACTGCCCCCCGAAGGGGACAGAGGCTTTAGCAACAACAGCAGATGGAGGCCTCCGAAGAGGTGTCTCTGTGGTGCACACCCCCTCGGGGGAGAAGCACTCGCGGGAGAGACCGTAGGGCTCAGCTGCCCCCCGAAGGGGATTGAGCCTTCAGCAACAACAGCAACAACAGCAGACGGAGTCCTCCGAAGAGGAGTCTCTGTGGTGAACTCCCCCCCGGGGGAGAAGCACTCGCAGGAGACCGTAGGGCTCGGAAGGCCCCCAAAGGGAACTGAGCCTTCAGCAACATCAGCAACATCAGCAACAACAGCAGAAGAGTCCTCCGAAGAGGAGTCTCTATGAGTGTCCTCCCTCGCGAACGAAAGAGGAACACTTCGTAGAAGAGACGGGTCAGCCAGTGACCTAAAAAGAGCAATCCTCCGAAGAGGGGCTCCTGCAGTAGCTCAGCCCCTTGATCGTAACTGCAGGTGCGACCGCTCAGCACCAAGAGCATAGTCGCACGAATTCCATGGTCCGAGCTTGCAACCGCTCAGCCCCTTGAGCAAGGTTACAAAAGCGGTCGTTCAGCACCAAGAGTAAAACCGCCGGAGGACCAGGAACAAAATAAAGGCAAGAGGAGTTCCCCCCGAAGCGAAAAAACTCAAGCCTGGACGGGAAAACTTCCCTCGGAAGGGAAGTTACCCACCCAAGGAGGCGAGCCTTCTGAGTGTTCTAAACTGAACTGGAGAGCTGTCAGTCGTCACGGGAGCACTTCCAGGAGAAGGAGACACGCCCCTGATGAAGATCTATAGGGGAGGCAGCAACAGCAGATTCCATAGGCCCCAACAAGACAGCTCGCTTCGTTGCCACATTACAGAAACGAAACTAGATCGTTAACTGTAAAAAATAAAAAAACAAAAATCATTAGTTAACATTCATTCCCCCGGGGAGGCTCCGAAGAGGAATCCCGAGGGAAAAGAACACAAGAATTACACAACAGGCACGTGCCCTCAAAACCACTTACACTCACGGAAGGAGAGCTGTAACAAACACAGAATTATAACAATTATAATTATGTAATTATGTAATTTAAATATGAATGTTCACTAAATAAAGGACGAAAACCCCGAAAGGAATCGTTCTACAAAAACTGAAAAGTCAACAAATACAATTACAGTGAACCCTCGTTTATCGCGGTAGATAGGTTCCAGACGCGGGCGCGATAGGTGAAAATCCACGAAGTAGTTACATCATATTTACCTATTTATTTAACATGTATATTCGGACTTTTAAAACCTTCCCTTGTACGTAGTACTGTTAACAAACCACCCTTTAATGTACAGAACACTTAATGCATGTGCTACAGCACCCTAAACTAAAACAGGCACAAATATTAAAGGCGATTTTATATCATGCGTTTCCTAAACACCTAAAAAGCACGATAAAAAATGGCAACCAATGTTTTGTTTACGTTCATCTCTGATCATAATGAAGAAACAAACTCATTTAGTGTACAGTACACATATATGTATAGGTTAGTTTTTGCATCGATTATATTGATTATACAGTACTGTATGTTGATTTTTTTATTACCAATGTTTTAATTTACGTATTTTTCTTAGGACTTCCAAATGAAATGTTTTTCTTTATGACGCCGCCTGAAACGACGGCGTGTACGCTCAGTAAACAACCACGCTCAGAACAAACAAGGCATTTAACGCGCATGATGATAGTGATAAATAATGATACAGTACATACAGTATTTACAGTAAAAGCATTTACAAAATATGTTACCTTACAAATATAAATTATACAGTACAGTGGAACCTCTACACACGAACGTATCTACATCCGAATTTTCCAACATCCGAAGTAAAATTCGAGCAAATTTTTGACTCTACACCCGAATTTTATTTCGACACACGAAGTAGCAATTTTCGTCGTACCGGTTGTATCCGAATTTTTCGACACGCGAAGTACAATTCGAACACGTTCCTACTCTACACCCGAATTTTTTTTTCGACACCCGAAGTAAACAATACTCGTATGCGTAGTCGGTGCTCATAGCGCCTGATGTGTTTTTTATTTCCGCCAATAGAAGGCAGCACTTCAACCTCGGAGGAACCCTCAATTAGCGTGGCTTGGGTCAGTCCTCTGTTCTCGTTGGCTTTATGTGGTTGCGCCCTGTGCGTTCTGCTATTAATTGTGTTTTAATCGTGATTTTTTACATTCATCCTTTTACGGTATTTTACGAAAATCATGAGTCCTAAAAGGCTTAGTTTCGCAAGTGGTAGTGGTAGTGGTGAGAAAAGGAATAAGGGAATGCTTTCTTTAGAAGTAAAGCAAGGAATTATTGAAAAGCATGAGCGTGGCGTCCGTATGAGTGAACTTGCAATAAGTTCCGCGCAAATAAAAGAGGTGTTAGGAAAATATCAAGACGTGGTCGACTTCATCGACAAATACCATCCAAAGAAATTGCAGGTTTGTCGTGTAGCTGCGCAGTTTTGATGTTTCCCTAACTTATTTTCGAAACATTCTGAAAAGCTGTACCAAGCAACTTTCTATCGATAGCTTCTTTAAAAAAACTACGAAGCGAACTCGTGATGAAGAGGAAGGAAGTGGTTCAAAGAAAACAGCAAAGAGTGAAGAGAAAAAAATTCAATCAATTTTAAGTGTAGAGAGTGAAAGTGATTAAAATTAATCATCAAAAAGAAAAAAAGAAAATGTAAAAAAAAAATATAAATTATAAAAAAAAAAAAGCTAAGTTATGTTAAAGTTCACTTAGTGTAAGTTAGAATAAGTTACGGTAGTGTACGTTTATCGTAGTTAACCTCTCTACCTCCTCGCCGCCCGTCCGTCTCCTCTCTGCGTAGCAAGACTAACAACACCTGCGCTGGAGTTTCTAAGGTAAAGTGACGCTAAAAACCCGTTTCTTATTTATCATTTTTTGCTAATTCTTCTTATTTACATGTCTATTCTTCTTATTTACATGTCTATTATCTAATTTAGTGTTCATTATTCTCATGGGAAAATTATGTGTAGTAGTTTATTAAGAAGTTATCATAGGTTTTTGGGCTCAACCACGGATTAATCCTATTTCAATGTATTCTTATGGGAAAATTCGTTTCGACAACCGAACATTTTCTACATCCGAAGTTGGTTCTGGAACGGATTAAATTCGTATGTAGAGGTTCCACTGTATTGTACGTAGCAAAGCAGGAAAACAATTTACGAGAGAGAGAGAGAGAGAGAGAGAGAGAGAGAGAGAGAGAGAGAGAGAGAGAGAGAGAGAGAGAGAGAGAGAGAGAGAGAGAGAGATTGTTTTACGTACGTAAATGTAAATTTTAAACAAAAAAAATATGATAGGTTACAACATGTAGACTTTTAAAACCTTCCCTTTAACTTAATGCATACAGTACGTACAGTACTAAACTATAAAACAGGCACAAATACAGTTTTAGAATGTACAGTAAGAATATTAAAGTAAAAAATAAAGATTGTTACTGTACTCACCACAAAAGAAGTTGAAGAAAAACTTGAATGGTGATGGCGATGAATTTGCTGCACAGTAGAAATGATGATGATGAAGCTGATGATGTGTTCTACTGTGCAGCCAATGATAGTATTTTACGTCTCTTCAGACGGAGGTGTCTTATCCTGGGACACCTCTTCAACTTCTTCCTGGGAAACTTCTTCAATTTCTTCCGAAGGCGTACTAGCAGGAGGAACTGGCTCTTTTTTGCGAGGCTGGAAGAACATTGTGATCGGAAGTTGTTGCCGCTGCTTCTTTTTTCGATCCAAGAGCATTTTGTAGGGAGTCATGTCTTCATCGATCTTGTTGCAGAATTGCATCGAGCGAACCATATCCTCGTCCCACTCTTGCAACATTTCTTTCAACTCCTTCGCATGGTTGCAGGCCTTGGCAAGCCGTTCTAATGTTAAGCCCGTTTCTTCGACATTTTCTTGGGTCTCTTCCTGGGTATCACTCTCTTCCTCACTTGCCGATTTCGTCAGGTCTTCGAGGTCTGCATCAGTTAGGGGCTGGGAATGGCAGTCCAACAACTCGTCGACGTCTTCAGTCGTCATGTCGCCAAACCCGTCACCTCCAATTATGGCAGCCAACTGCACAGATTTGCGTATTGCAGAGTGTTGGATTTCCGGAGTAAATCCCTTGTCGTCGTAAACAATATCGGGCCACAACTTCTTCCAGCTCGCATTCACGGTTGCAGGTTTCATCTCTTGAAGTGCCTTCTGAATATTCTGCAGGCACGTGGCTATGGTGTACTGCCGCCAGTACGCCTTCAAGTTAAAATCTTCATCCTCGTCATCTTGGGCAGCATCCACACACGCAACGAGGTCCGCCAAGGTGTTCTTCGTGTAGAGGGCCTTGAACGCCCTGATAACCCCCTGGTCCATCGGTTGAATTAATGACGTGGTGTTGGATGGCAGGAACTCAACCTGAATGCCCTCATGCGACAGGTCAGTTGCGTGTCCACCAGCGTTATCCATAAGGAGAAGGATCTTGAATGGCAAGCCCTTCTCTAAGAGATATTTGCTGACTTGCGGGATAAAACACTGATGGAACCAGTTGGAGGTCAGCATCTTCGTAATCCATGCTTTTTGATTATGCATCCAGTACACGGGAAGGAGATTCTTATTTTTATTTTTCAAAGCGCGAGGATTTTTCGACTTATAAATAAGCCCCGGCTTTAACAAAAATCCAGCAGCATTGCCACACATCACGAGGGTAACGCGATCCTTGAATGCTTCAAGGCCAGAGGCTTTGGCTTCCTCTTTGAACAGGAAAGTTCGCGACGGCATTCTCTTCCAAAACAAGCCAGTCTCATCCATATTAAAGACTTGTTCCGGCTTGTATCCACCTTCGGCGATAATATTCTTGAACGTCTGGTTCACGTAAGTTTCAGCAGCGGCAGTGTCAGCGGAAGCAGACTCCCCATGCAGGGAAACGCTTTTCAGGGCGAAGCGTTTCTGAAACTTCGCGAACCATCCTTTGCTTGCGGAAAAACGTTTCTGAGGCTGGGAATCAGTGGATGTCCCTGGTTGAGGATCATCTGCATCATCATCATCTTCAGCATGGTTGCCGTCGTCGTCTTTAGGTTCCTTTGCAGCAAAATTCTCATATAAGCTCAAAGCCTTTGTTTGGATGGTGTTCGTATCCAACGCTATGTTCTTCTTCCGGCAGTCGGCAATCCACACAGCTAAAGCACCTTCCATGCGTACGATCGTTTTATTACGCGTTGTAACGACTCGCTTCGCTGATCTGCTAAAGGTGATTGCAGCCGTCTTTCTAATGTTCGCCTCGTCCTTCTTGATATAGCGAACAGTAGATTCGTTGATGCCAAAATGGCGGCCGGCGGCCGCGTAACTTCTACCATCTTTTAACATGTCGAGAAGCGTAACCTTCTCAGCTATCGTCATCATCCTTCGGTGGCGTTTAGGCTCACTACCAGCCTTAAGAGAAGCAGAACGCTTGGGAGCCATTACAGTAGGATTTACAGTAACAAAAAGTTCAACTTAAAAAAGTCGCACACAGCACAGGTTCACACACTTAAGAACGTCTACTCAGCGATACGCGGTAACAGAGAGTGGACGATCCAGCCCCGCGAGAACTTTGATGCTGCGGGTAGGAGATGCGGGCAAAACACCAATCACAGGCTAGATAACAAAACTTGAGTTCTGATTCGTCATCTATCAGCGCTTGAACCAATCACAACCCGTCTTACAGTACTATGATGCGTTGGTTACCTACTCATAGAAGATGCCCCGCGCATACCGAACATACGTAGATTAAGTAAATACCGTAATAATAATAAATAATGATAATAATACTGTACAGTAATAATAATAATAATAATGATAATAATAATAACAATAATAATTTTATTAACAACAACAGCAATAATAATAATAATAACAATAATAATAATACAGCTTTACGTACGCTATTTTACGCCTCTCTCTCTCTCTCTCTCTCTCTCTCTCTCTCTCTCTCTCTCTCTCTCTCTCTCTCTCTCTCTCTCTCTCTCTCTCGTACGCTTATTCGAAATGTGATTTTTGCAACAAAGAATATTATTGGATGCAGTACTACGTACGTATACATACAAAAGATTCATGGAAAAGAAGCACATCCATTACAGTACACACCATTCTAATATGGTATGACTGCATCTGATTTGCGTTTCATGTTCGATTTAATTTTACTACGTACTGTATACAGTACTGAATTATCGTATGATCACATTCTCTTTTCGTGTTTTATTTCTTTCTGTGCTGAATTATATATCATATGTAATGCAATGAACAATCAGTAAGAACAGATATTACTAATTACAGTATTAATGGAATTACAGGTAACAAAATATCGTATTTGGTTGTCTTCAGATTTCGCGGTATTTTCGAATTTTCCGGAAAATCCGCGATATGTATATATATATGGGTTATGGGAAAACCCCGCGAAGTGGTGAATCCGCGATTGTCGAACCGCGAAGTAGCGAGGGTTCACTGTAGATTCATAAACTAATTGAGACAAAATGTACGGCGTAGCAACCCCACCCACATGGGAAGGAAGCTACTCAGACGTAGTAAAGGTAAAACGTAGTAAAGGGTGAACGACCTCAAGAGAGAGAGAGAGAGAGACCGTAGTCAAACTCGATCGCGACCCATGAAATTACACCGTGGTGGCCTAACTGCCGAGGGCTCCACGGAGATATCGTACACTACACACACAAGCACAAACTCTGAAAAGGAAACTTACTGATTTCTATACTCAAATATATACATAAACACAAAAAAATGTTTACATATATATTGAGTATAAGAAAAGTAAGTGATTAAGTAAAGACAAAACAAATAATGGCTGCCAAGCGAGGACAAAGACAGGCACGTCTGTCCATCATCCGAGCCAAAAATGAAGTGAGACATTTCACCAGTGTGTGAGGGGGGGAGGGGTAGCAAGCTACCCCTCCCCCTACCCCTGCTAACTAGCGCGGGGTAGTAAACCCTCATTAAAATATAATGGCTCGTCAATTTCAGCTACGCCGAAAGTAAACCCAATGTAAATAGCGTGGTTTGTATTTCGGTTACGGAACAATTGACATTTTAACCACTCAATCACAGCAATTATGGGAGAAAAACAACCGGTTGAAGGGTGGGGTAGGTGAGAGCATGAGTCTGAACATCCAACACTCAAACCAGAAAGTCCATAACCAAAAATTCCTCATTACCGTGATTCTTTCATCTTCGAAAACTCTTCCTGCTGCAATGACTTATGATTATTGAACTACACAGCCATTCATTTTCAACCAGGAGCAACACAATTCATCGAGGGAAGAAAGATTAAAATTCTTACCTCTGCATTGGAACATTTTCATAACATTCTTTACAAATTATGCAAATTCTGCAGAAGTGGCTTCTGACAGAATTGGAAGGGGAAGCATCAGCAATTCTTGAAAACTCCAAATTCGATGGGTTACACAAATAAAAGACTACCAGATTAACAGCTATCAAACAAGATTAAACAAAGTGCCCTTCGAGAGTGCTTCTATCAAATGGTCTAGAGGGAAGGCTGGGAGAGGCTCATTGAGAATTTCATAGTATCTCCTCTGCAGCACGTAAGGCAGCGGGAGGAGTTTAGCGGAGGCACTGGAGCGAATGTAGGAGGAGGAACCTGTGGCCTGAGCCCCATTCTTCTGCTTGGCACTCCTCAACTGTTTTGAATAGGGCAAAGCTGCACTGGCCTGCAGGGGTCTGTGGGTACCATATACCTGGTCAATGACGGTGTCCTTTCCCTCAAGAGGGGCTGCTGATGGATCTGGCAGTCCGTTGACAGTACGGATGCAAGCTAGAACCTGCCAGAAGGTGTGTTCCGTCTCCTTTTGCTCCGCCTCCAAGAGCTTAAGGCTAGTAGCAGCTGAAAAAAGATCGTCCTCGTGATCGTCTTGCTCATTCACCTCCGAGCTCTCATCCATAGGAGCCCGGAGTGGGTCGATGTCATTATCGGGATAGGCCATTGACAGGGCAACTCCTGTTGATGTGCTCGTACCAAGTGGGGTAGCTCTGTCTGAGAACTTAGGGCAGGTCAATAATTACTTAGGTTGCCTGCGATGTGGCAGGAGTTCCTCCATCAGAGTAAGCCTTGCGGCTTCCTCTGTCCTACGAGGGAGGTTGTCCTTTATGGTAGGGGGAACTACGTCATACAGTGCTGGAGGCCGAGATTCCTGGGTACCACCTCAATTGAAGTGAGGTGGAAGGAGTCAGTGAAGGAGATTGCCCTGTCCTTGGGACGAGACAGCCTGATCCTTTTCCTCTTAACCTTGGGTCTGGCCAGAGGAACCCTGAACTGCAGGGGACTTCCTTAAAGTTCTGGAGCACTCTCTTCCTTGGTCCTCTTACAAGGGGAGATGGGCTTCTCCTTTCGAGGGGACTCTGCGAGAGCAGAATTCTCAGAGCTCCTCCTAGGGTCAGCAGGAGGAGAGGCACCTGGGAAGAGAGAAGTCAACATAAGAAATCTCGGGGTGCCGCTCAAGGATAAGGAATGACTCCTATCACGGCCTCCCGCATTACATTAAATAATGCGCTCAGCCATGGGGGTGTTTCGACCTCCCAATGAACTGAGAGGGGGGCGTCCTTGGGGCGGCACGGAGCCCTGGGCTTAGGAACTTGAAAAGGTTTCTTAGCCCCCTTTCCTGCAGGCAATATTGGCACTGACCTTCCCTACGGGGAAGGGTCTGGGCATTGGTACCTCTGAGCACCTGGGTGCTCTGGAGCTTCTCCTATCTTTTTGCCCGGTGGGGGTAAAAGATGAGGGGGAGAGCGGCAAGGAGGGGAAGGCTGTCTCGGGGGACTGGAAGGCTGTCTCGGGGCAGGTGGAGGCCTGAGTGACTGGCAAGACTGATGGGAGTCTTGCCTTGTAAGGAGGTTTCCCTGGCCAGGGATACCTCCCGCAGCCAAAAAAGGTGATAGAATCTCGTCCTGGGATGAGGATAGAGTAATTGACAGAGCTGAACTGGCTGGCGCTGCGTGATCATAAGGCAGGTGATAGAGCAGGTCTTGCGGAGGAAAACTGTGAAACACTGCTCCGTCATGCGACACTGGTCTGCCACACGATGAACAGTGCCTGAATGATGAAACCGGGGGGGGGGGGGGGTGGTTTCCAACCGTGGAGCGTTTAAACTCTGGGTTGAGTGAGCTCTGGGGTTTGGTGCAACGAGAACGAGGATGTTCTACGTCACGGAAACTCGATAAATGGTCAGAACTTTCGAGAATAACGTCGCTTGAGCCCAAAGGGTTCACGCGATGAGGACCCGAAAGTCCACGAGAGTTATACAAGAACCCGGGGGCTTAGCGTAACCGGCATGATGAGAGCCTGCAGACTCAGCGTAACTCCAGTCATGAGAGCCCGAAGGCTAAACGTGACGAGGCTCGCGTGAGCCCGAAGGCTCAGCCTAACGGGAGTTAAGAGAGCCTTGGAGTTCAGCATAAAGCATGTAATGCGAGCCCAAAGGCTCGGCATAACACGAATCACGAGGGCCCGGAGGCTCAGCGTGACGCAAATCACAAGAGACCAAAGGCTCAGCGTAACCGGGGTTGCGAGAGCTAGAGGGCACAGCGTAACGGGAAACCGAAGACAATGGGTTACGAAAGCCCGAAGCCTCAACGTAACGAGTGGCATGAGAGCCCCAAGGCTCAGCGTAAATGGGGTTGTAAGAGCCCGAGGGCTCAGCGCAAAGGAAACCCGAAGGTTCCGGGCACCAAGAGCCTAAAGGCTAAACATGACGAGGACCCGAAGATCCCAGGTTACAAGAACCCGAAGGCTCAACATACCAGGATCCCCGAGGCCTGGGGTCACAAGAACCCGAAGGCTCAGCGTGACAAGGACATAAAGGTCCCAGGCTACGAGAATCTGAAGGCTCAACATAACCAGAGCCTGAAGGCTTAGCATGATGAGGACCCGAAGGTCCCAGATTGCAAGAGCCCGAAGGTTCAACGCAACGGGAGCCTAGAGGCTTGGGGTCACGCAAGCTCGGATGGGACACCGTCACAAGATCCCGAAAGGACATCGGAACCTAAACCCGAGGGTTCGAAGCGGCATCTCCTTACCACTGGGGGGAGGAGCACCCCGGAAGTGACGAGGAGTCAGAAACTTCTCCACCCGGTGAAACCCCAAAGGGGAACGTCCAGCACAAACCACCTGTGGGAGAGACTGCTTAAGCCAAAGAAGCCTGGAGGCTTCCTCTTCTGGGGGAGAAGTTTGTTCTCCCGAAGGAGAACATTGCCTAGGATTAAGCTTTGCCTTGCCCTTTGGGGGAAACGCATAAGTATCAAGGAGACTGCTGACCACAAGTGATTCTCTCTCGCGGACAAGAGAGGTGTTGCCTCAGACTTTGCTCCTCCACTGTCCCTGGTGGAATTGCAACGTCTTCAGCGTTGGTCACAAGGGACCAGAATTCCAACTGATGGGCGGCAGCGCCCTGCGCTCAAAGGGGAAGGCTCAACTTCCGAAGACGTAGAAGAGAGCCTCCACTCAGCCTCAACTGAAGGATTCCGAAGAGAACATCTTTAGAAGGGGGTGCGGGACATCCAGTGATGGCCAAAAAGACAAGTCAGATTGAGCAGGCACTTCCCGGAGAAAGGGGCAGGACAAACTTGAGGTGATTCAGTACCGTCCCTTGACCTAGAGTAATCAGGGCTGCGCTGCTACTTGGCCATTTCCCTGAGAGGACCAGTGGAGGAGCAGCTTCAGTAAGAGATTGGGGGATCCAAGAAGACTGCGACTTCTTCGACTTAGAGGATGACCCCGAAGGCGAAGAATCGCACTTAGCTGCTTCTTCCGTCTCCCGAACCTCTCCCACTGGGAGGCAGACCACTCTCTACACTCACTACACGTGTCGTCCCAGGAACACCAGAGGCCCCGGGAAGCCGGACATAGTAGGTGGAGGTCCGTCTCTACGGTAGACATGAAGGTACTTGAGCAGAAAATCAAACACACGATTGAAAGAAAAAGCATAAAAGTATTATTTAATGGCAAGTCTAAACTGGGAGAGAGCGGCAGTATGACCATCCTCTACCGAGCGCAGGTGTGTGAGTGAGCAGGGTAGCTGGCTACCCATATCCCCACCCATCAACTAGAGGTTGAGGTGGTTATCCCTCACTAAAATTATCATGGCTCGTCTTTCAGCTACGCCGAAAGTATATCCCTATAAATAGCGAAGGGTTTGTATCTGTGACGGAACAAATATCTTAATAAATTATAGGTCAAATTATTTTATATAATTTCATTAAAATATTTTTTATAATTTGCAATTTGCTGATAAAGCAGGAAACATTGCAAAACATTACTAGACTGGAGATGATCCATTTAGCTGAATAAAAAGATTTTAGCACATAATAGTAACTCCAATTTTGAATAATTTAGATCTTATCCCAAAATGAACCACGTACCTTAAAGAACTTTTTTTAGATATTAAATAATTCTATCTTAAAGACTAATATAAAAACTATCTTACTGTAATTATCGATTTTCAAAATTTTACTAAACTGTTTTCAGATTGACTACTTATTACGTACAGAAACTGATGTGATTGCAATGAAGAGATTAATTCAAGCAAGTGAAGTACTAATCCCTACATTACTAATCACTACATTACTCCTTGAGAGAAAAGTATGAAATATGATATTTTAATTATAAAATAAATTTTTGAATATACTTACCCGGTGAATATATAATAGCTGACGCTCCGGCGGCTCGACAGAAAAACACAAAAACTCGCGAGCGATCGCTATGAAGGTTGCGGGTGTGCCCACCAGCGCCAACTATCGGCCAGATACCGCATATACATGTAAACAGCTCCAATTCTTCTCATCCCGCTGGGTCTCTATCGGGGAGGAAGGGGGGGCCTTTAATTTATATATTCACCGGGTAAGTATATTCAAAAATTTATTTTATAATTAAAATATCATTTTTAAATATTTAACTTAGCCGGTGAATATATAATAGCTGATTCACACCCATGGTGGTGGGTAGAGACCAGAAATAATTAAGTTTACAGCGTATATGCTTAGAGTTTTTGACAGTTATATCATAACAAAACCCAAATATATATAGGTACCTGGTAAGGAAGTTGACTTAGACGATTACTCTGCCTTGTTAGTCTGTCTTCCTCACGAAGCCCAGCGATCCTCTTAGGATGCTGAAAGACTCCCAGGAGCTGAAGTATCAAGGGCTGCAACCCATACAACAGGACCTCATCAAACCCCTAATCTGGGCGCTCTCAAGAAATGACATTTGACCACCCGCCAAATCAACCAGGATGCGAAAGGCTTCTTAGCCTTCCGTACAACCCAAAAACAAGATTAAAAACATTTCAAGAGACAGATTAAATGGATATTGGAATTAAGGTAATGTAGTGGTAGAACCCTCACCCACTACTGCACTCGCTGCAACGAATGGACCCAGTGTGTAGCAGTCCTCGTAAAGAGTCTGGACATCTTTTAAGTAAAATGACGCGAATACCGACTTGCTTCTCCAAAAGGTCGCATCCATAATACTTTGCAGAGATCTATTTTGCTTAAAGGCCACGGAAGTTGCTATAGCTCTTACTTCGTGCGTCTTAACCTTAAGCAAGCATCGGTCTTTTTCATTCAAGTGAGAATGAGCCTCTCGTATTAAAAATCTGATAAAATATGACAAAGCATTCTTTGACATAGGCAATGATGGTTTCTTAACTGAGCACCATAATGCCTCAGATCCACCTCGTAAGGACTTAGTACGAGCTAAGTAGAACTTAAGAGCTCTAACTGGACACAGCACTCTTTCAAGTTCGTTGCCTACGATCTCTGACAGGCAAGGTATATCAAAGGACTTAGGCCAAGGACGAGAAGGCAGTTCATTTTTGGCCAGGAAACCAAGTTGAAGTGAACATGTGGCTTTTTCTGTAGAAAAGCCGATGTTCTTACTGAAGGCATGAATTTCACTGACCCTTTTAGCCGAAGCCAAGCACACTAGGAAAAGCGTCTTGAGGGTGAGATCCTTCAGGGAGGCTGAATGTAATGGCTCAAACCTGTCTGACATGAGGAACCTTAGGACCACGTCTAAGTTCCATCCAGGAGTTGCCAAACGACGTTCCTTAGAGGTCTTGAAAGACTTAAGGAGATCTTGGAGATCTTGGAGATCTTTATTGTTGGAAAGATCTAAGCCTCTATGACGAAAAACCGAAGCCAACATGCTCCTGTAGCCCTTAATCGTGGGAGCTGAGAGGGAGCGAACATTTCTCAGATGTAAAAGAAAATCTGCGATTTGGGCTACAGAGGTACTGGACGAGGACACAGATGCTGACTTGCACCAGTCTCGAAAGACTTCCCACTTCGACTGGTATACTCTGATGGTAGAAGCTCTCCTAGCTCCCGCAATCGCACTGGCTGCCTCCTTCGAAAAGCCTCGAGCTCTTGAGAGTCTCTAGATAGTCTGAAGGCAGTCAGACGAAGCGCGGGGAGGCTTTGATGAACATTCTTTACGTGGGGCTGACGTAAGAGATCTACCCTTAGAGGAAGACTTCTTGGAATGTCTACCAGCCATTGAAGTACCTCGGTGAACCACTCTCTCGCGGGCCAGAGGGGAGCAACCAACGTCAACCTTGTCCCTTCGTGAGAGGCGAACTTCTGCAGTACCTTGTTGACTATCTTGAATGGTGGGAATGCATATAAGTCCAGATGAGACCAATCCAGTAGAAACGCATCTATGTGGATTGCCTCTGGATCTGGGACTGGTGAGCAATAGATTGGTAACCTTTTGGTCAACGAGGTGGCAAAGAGGTCTATGGTGGGTTGACCCCAAGTCGCCCAAAGACTCTTGCACACGTCCTTGTGGAGGGTCCATTCCGTGGGTATCACCTGACCCCTCCGACTGAGACAGTCTGCCAAGACGTTCAAGTCCCCCTGGATGAATCTCGTCAACAGGGAGATGCCTCGATTTCTTGACCATATGAGAAGGTCCCTTGCGATCTCGTACAGCGTGAGGGAGTGTGTGCCTCCTTGCTTGGAGATGTACGCCAAAGCTGTGGTGTTGTCTGAGTTGACCTCTACCACTTTGTTTCGAAGAAAGCTTTCGAATTTCATCAAGGCCAAGTGGACTGCTAATAGCTCCTTGCCGTTGATGTGCATGCTCTTCTGACTTGAGGTCCACAGACCCGAGCATTCCCGACCGTCCAGGGTCGCACCCCAACCCAAATCCGACGCGTCTGAGAACAACACGTGGTTTGGGTTCTTGACTGCTAGGGATAGTCCCTCTCTCAGACTGATATTGCTGTCCCACCATTTCAGGCATGCCTTTACTGGTTCGGAGACTGGGATTGATACCGTCTCTAACGTCTTGTCCTTGTTCCAGTGAGAGGCTAGATGGAACTGGAGAGGCCGAAGGTGTAGTCTCCCTAGCGAGACAAACTGCTCCAGGGATGAGAGAGTCCCTACGAGACTCATCCAACTCCTGACTGAACAACGTTCTCTTTTCAGCATTAGTTGGACTTTGAGCAGGGCTTGTTCTATTCGGGTGGCAGACGGAAAAGCCCGAAAAACTGGACTGCGAATCTCCATCCCCAAATATAGAATAATCTGGGATGGGATCAGTTGGGACTTTTCTAGGTTGACCAAAAGTCCCAACTCCTTGGTCAGACCCAACGTCCAATGTAGATCCTGCAGACAGCGATGACTGGACGATGCTCTGAGAAGCCAGTCGTCCAAGTACAGGGAGGCTCGGATTCCCGATAGATGGAGGAATTTTGCCACATTCCTCATGAGCCTCGTAAACACGAGAGGAGCAGGACTGAGGCCAAAGCACAGGGCTCGAAACTGGTACACCACATTCCTGTAAACAAACCTCAGAAACGGTTGGGAATCCGGGTGTATAGGAATGTGGAAGTATGCATCCTGAAGGTCGAGAGAGACCATCCAGTCGCCTTCCATTAATGCTGTCAAGACAGCTTGGTAGACTTCATCGTGAAGTTTGTCTTGACAATGAACACATTGAGCGCACTTGCCTCTTACGTACTCCTGCAGTGAACGTGGCTGCCAGATCATTGGAGCCATCCCTGATAGTCTTGTTCCTGCAGAGAACGTGGCTGTCAGATTATTGGAGCCATCCCTGATAGCCTTGTTTATGCATGACATAATTGTACAGCAAAACTTCAAACGCTCGAAAAAACTCCTAACAGGAGATGGTCTAGCTCTGAAGCCGACCATAAAATCTTGGAGCGTCTCATGGCCAGCCGCCAGGGAGAGTCTATGAGGTTTGAGAAGTCTATCTGGGCAGAGGCAGGAACTCCCAAGCCGAGAACTTCTCCCGTGTCATACCAGACGCTCGCTCTATAAGCCAGTTTAAAAGGAGGGAAAGCAAAGGCTGTCTCCCCCAAACTCCTCCTGGTGATCAACCAGTCGCCTAGCAAACGTAAAGCTCTCTTAGAAGAGCGAGAGAGCACTAGCTTAGAAAACAACGGCTTCGAAGTAGCTAGGCTTAGTGTAAACTCTGACGTTTAGGCGAACGAGGAGCAGCAGTTACAAAATGATCCGGACAAAGATCCTTAAAAATCAGCATGATTTATTTAAAGTCCATAGAGGGCTGAGCAGCTTTAGGCTCCTCTCCGTCTGACAGAGTCCACAAGGGAATATCAGTAGGAGGGGGATCAGCAACTTCCTCATCTGAAGGAAACTCGTCCGACAATTGCCGAGTCTCAAGCAAGGGAGAGACCTGCTGTGGTGGCAATGCTTGACAAGCAGAGTCCACACGCAAAGGAGCATCAGTAGCAGTCAAGGACGATACGTCATGTAACTGCTTAAAGGACTGACCAGCAACAACAACAGGTGCGGGAGGACGCTCGACGTCAAGTCGAGACTGCCTTGACTGCCTAGACTGAGCAGTCAAAACAACTCTTGACTGCGGTGCTTGACGCTCAACGTCAAAACAAGTCAACTTCGCTGGTTGGCGAACGTCCTGAACGTCAACAAGAGCAGGCGGCAGCGGCTGAATGTCCACAAGTGGCTGAAAGTCAACACGGGACTGCATCGAGTGAGGCTCTACAAAACGTGATTGACGTGACTTTGTTGAACCTGCTCAGCAGAATAGTCCTCCATAAGAGAGGCAAGCTTATTCTGCATGTCTTGCAGTACAACCCATTTAGGATCAACGGGAATGGGTGCGGTAAGAGACGAGGGTAACGTCTGTGACTGCAAAACCTTGCCTACACTAAGACTCTCGGAGCCTGTGTTACGCTTCTGTTTAGGCATCGAGCAGTCTTCCGATGACTGCACAGGGTCAGAGCTGTCCCAATGGCTACAACCAGGACGCTGGACCTGTCCTGAAGGGACTGACTTTCGCTTAAAGGGTCTCAAAACCTTGCTCCACGGTTTCTTACGCGATAAGCCTTCGGATGACGAGGAGAAAACCGTCTCGCTCGTCTTATGGTAGGGGCGGTCTTGACGAGACCCGCCTGAAACCATAGAGGGAACGTCTGTTCGTTGGTTAAAGCCTCTCGAACCCATAAGTCCTACGACATTACTTCTCCCTGGGGCACGGGAGCTTGCAAGAGGTCTCGGACTAGGCGAACGACAGGCACGAACAGACGAACCCTCTGTCGCAACACTGATAACACTTTGCGCAATTATCACTTTATCACTACAATTTTCTGTTTTTGCACTTACTTCACTGAAATCGAATTTTTCAATAATTTCACATTAGGCATGAATAAAAACTGATTTCTACCTGAAGCACGCAATTCTCCCCTACCTCAAAAGGTTATAATTGCGAAATAAGTCGTATAATGTAAGCACATTAATACAAGCAAAAAAACAGTAAACATATATATCGAATAAAACGGAAATATATAAAGTTAAAAGGATCATTGACAGGGAAGGAGAATAAACACTAGTTCATTAAAACTACGTTTTCAATCTCTCACCGTACAGTGCCTTGGGACGAGAATAAAAACTAAAAACGTTTTATCCTTTCTCCCCGTACAGAGACTTGGGACGAGAGTAAAAAACTGACTCGAGAACAACGTTACTCGCTTGGGACGAGAATAAAGATCGGAACGTTCTCTCTTCCTCTCTCCCTCTCCGTCTCTCTCTCTCTCTCTCTCTTGATTTCACACAGAAGAGAAAAGCCCACTTACCCTTCGTCAATAAACAGGTTATTTGACCAAAGGAAAAAACTGAAAGGACTAAGAAATTGAAAATTAACAAGTTCCTTTAAATTAGTATTTAAAACATTTCAGTTTGAAAGAAGAATGAACAAAACGTCAGAATCGATTTACTCTTTCTGCAAAGTGAAACCGTGATTCTCTCTTTCTCTATCGTAACGATAGAGCGCAAACTGCGTAGCATAAATAAACCAAACGTTAGTTCATCTTTGAAACAGCACGAAGACTATTCAAAGAAAATCTTTCATAACGAAAATAAAAGTTGAAAGGGCTCAACGTTGTTTAACTTCGGTTTCCAAGTTAGGACCGCCTACTCTCGGATTAGGGGAGGAATAGGTAAGGCCGCATATAAACAAATCATTAAAATTTATCTTGATGTTTATTATAAATGGAAAGCTAATCGAAGAGGCCTAATAAAGGCGGGTGAGATATAAAATATATAGAGGAAAATCTATAATTAACAACAACAATTTATAACGTGATAAGATAATTGCTAAAAGCCTAAAACACACTTCCGTATTAAGGGAAGGGTCGGCCATTTTGAAAAGTCAAAGAAAGTCCAAAAAACAATCCAAAGTAATCAACAATTAAATCTATCCAAATAAGAGTTCAATAGTTTAAGTTGAAGATAAAACACCTGCACTGCGAAAGCTCAAACCAAAAGGAAGTACTTCACCAAGACTGTTGAAAAACTCCAGGTTAACAGCGAGTAATGGTACGTCTTGTCGATCAGACCGACAGAGAAGAATTGGAGCTGTTTACATGTATATGCGGTATCTGGCCGATAGTTGGCGCTGGTGGGCACACCCGCAACCTTCATAGCGATCGCTCGCGAGTTTTTGTGTTTTTCTGTCGAGCCGCCGGAGCGTCAGCTATTATATATTCACCGGCTAAGTTAAATATTTAAAAAAGGTAGTGGCTGAGCTTGTAAGAAAGCAATGCACACAGCCATTCAAACAAGTTGCAATCAAACAGATTTGGGGAATCTTTATACAAAAAGAAAACACCTAACCTGTGGGACTCTAACGAATTATCACACCAATCACAAAAAAATAAGTACTAAAGAGTTCTTATTTCACAAGAGTAATAAAAAGTCTTCTCGGCACATAAGCGATAAGTGGTTGTGTTTAGGGACCTTCACTTTAGTGAGAGCAGGGATACAAGGATCTAGGCGACCATCTTGGTCTTTGGCCTTACAAATTTTAGGTGTCTACAAGAGAAGCTAGAAATGTGGAAGTGTGATGGTTTCATAGAAGGGCAAAAGTAAATAAAGAATTTGAGATTCTGCAAGATCTCGAACCTGGGAGCTATCGGACATCATGAGAACCCTTACTGATTATTATTATTATTGTTATTACTGATAGGTGCTTTAAAACCACTAACAACCAATTTAAGAATTAGGCCTAAAATATTAAGTAAAATTATAGAACAACACAGAACTACATTTCCATGAGAAAAATCAACTTTTCCTACAGTAAACATGACAAATTCGCAGATAATTTGTATTTTTCCTAACTATACAAACCTTAGCTATTTAATAGGTGGGTTATTACTTTCGGCGTAGCTGAAAGGACGAGCCATTAGAATTTTAACGAGGGTTTACTACCCCACCGCTAGTTAGCGGGGGTAGGGAGGGTAGCCTGCTCCCCCCCCACTCACACACACCTGTGCTTGAGCTCACTTTGCTTGGAGGTAGGACTTCAAGGGGGATAGGGCTGGCGGGCAAGTTTGATTAAATAGCTAAGGTTTGTATAGTTAGGAAAAATACAAATTATCTACGAATTTGTCATTTATTCCGTAACTGACATACAAACCACGCTATTTAATAGGGGTGACTCACCCATTAGGAAGGGTGGAAAGTCCCTGCCAGTACTGGCTTTTGACTTTGCCCGGGGACTCATTATTTGAGTGTGTCCGCACTCAGCAATAAGGAGTCCCTGCACCTCACTAGAACCTTGCTACGCAAGGACTGCGGCCTACGCAAGCTGTGTGTGAAGGTATAAAGTGTGACTCGTCCTAGGAAGTTAACCTGTAGTCCTTTAGATGGAAACTTTAGGCTAGGACTCTCCCAATACCTCCTCGTCAGGGTATGGGGACATGACAGTATTATCTTAATACTAGGAACACAAGGAAACATGGTTTACCTGCAGTGGTTTGAGGTCAGCTGTGCAGAGAACCCAGGATGCTGCTTTTCCCAAGAGAGGGGAAGATGAAGAAAAGAATAAGGGTTAGACAAACCTTTACATTCATGCAGACTAAGACCGGGTAACAACGCCCTCAACCTTCTGCTACTTGTCCACTAAGGAGCCTGAGGTTTTAAACCAGCTGCTGTGCAGCCACTATAGGGCTGATAGAAAACGTATCGAGCCTTCTGTGGGTCACGTCTTGCAGGTAGTGGACTGTGAAGGTCGTCTGACGCTTCCACACCCCAGCTTTTAGAACCTGCGTCACTGAGAAATTCTTCTTGAAGGCCAGGGACGTAGCTACGCCCTGACATCATGTGCTCTAAGGCAACGTGACGGAGGAGGGTCTGGATTCAGGGACAGATGGATCACCCTACGAATCCATGCCGAGATGGTGTTCTTGGTGACCCTCCTCTTATTCCTCCCAGTGCTAACAAACGCTTGCATCTGGGGACGGATTGCAGCCGTTCTTTTGAGATACAGTATAGCCTTAGATTCCTTACTGGGCACAGTAGGAGATGGTCTGGGTCATCTGTTACAGAACGAAGACTCGAAATCTGGAAGGAGTTGAACCGAGGGTCCGGCACCCCCGGATTTTGAGTCTTAGCAATAAACTCAGGGACGAATTTGAACGTTACCTCCCCCCATCCCCTTGAATGGGCGATGTCATATGAGAGACCATGAAGTTCACCGACTCGCTTGGCCGAAGCCAAAGCTAGTAGGAACACCATCTTCCAAGTTAGGTGGCGATCTGAAGCCTGGCGTAATGGTTCATAGGGAGGTCTCTTAAGAGACCTGAGAACTCGAACCACATTCCATGAAGGAGGTCTCACTTCCGACTGAGGGCAGGTAAGTTCATAACTTCGTATGAGTAGGGAAAGTTCCAGCGAGGAAGAAATGTCCATTCCTTTGAGCCTGAAGACTAGACTTAAGGCTGAGCGATAGCCTTTCACCGCCGAGACTGAAAGGCGCATTTCTTCCCGCAAATACACAAGGAACTACGCTATTGCTGGAATAGTGGCATCGAGTGGAGAGATACCCCTTCCACGACACCAACCACAGAAGACTTTCCACTTTGCCTGGTAGACAGATGCGGATGATTTTCGCAGATGTCCAGACATCCTAATCGCAACTTGTTGCGAAAATCCTCTTTCAGCGAGGAGATGCTGGATAGTCTCCAGGCGTGAAGTCGTAGTGAACCTACAGCTTTGTGGAAGATGTTGGCATGTGGATGTCTGAGTAGATCGTGTCGTGGAGGGAGTTCTCTCAGAAGCTCCGTTACGAGCTGCAGAAGGTCCGGAAACCATTCCTCGTGATGCTATAGCAGAGCTATGAGGGTCATTGAAAGATTGACCGATATTCTGGTCTTGTTGAGCACCCTCCTCATCAGACAGAACGGGGGGAAAGGCGTACACGTCGATGTTGTCCCACCGTTGTTAGAAGACATCTTGCCAGAGCGCCTTGGGATCTGGGATTGGGGAGCAGTACAGTGGAAGCTTGAAGTTCAGCGCTGTCGCGAACAGATCCACAGTCGGGGAACCCCACAAAGTCAGGACTTTGTTGGCTACTAGTTGATCCAAATACCACTCGATACTCACTATCTAAGACGCTCTGCTTAGATTGTCGGCGAGCACATTCCTCTTGCCTGGAATGAAACGTGCCTATAGTGGAATCGAGTGGACTTCGGTCCATCTCAGTATCTCTACTGCAAGATGGGATAGCTGCTTCGAAAAGGTACCTCCTTGCTTGTTGATGTAAGCCACTACTGTGGTGATGTCGCTCATCACCAACACAGAGTGACCCGCCAGGTATTGTTGGAACTGTTGAAGGGCTAAGAAAACGGCCTTCATCTCTAGAAGATTTATATGGAGGCACTTTTCTGATTCTGACCACAGGCCTGAGGTCCTGTGGTGTAGAACGTGGGTCCTCCACCCTTTCTTTGAGGTATCTGAAAACAGCATCAAATCCGGGAGGAGGACGAGAAGATCCACTCCTTTTCGTAGGTACTCGTCTGTCACCCACCACTGGAGGTCTATCCGTTCCGCAGGTCCCATAGGGATCATGACGTCCGGGGAATCGTAACCTTGATTCCACCGGGACTTGAGTCGCCACTGGATGGATCTCATCCTGAGGCAACCGTTGGGAACTAGACAAGCCAAAGATGAGAGGTGACCGAGGAGACGTAACCACGATTGCGCTGGAAGCTCTTCTCGTCTGAGGAAAGGGCTTGCGACCCTCCTCAGCCTTGCTATCCTGTCGTCTGATGGGAAGGCTTTGTGGAGATTGGTGTCTATAATCATGCCTAGGTATACCAGTCTCTGAGTGGGAAGCAGAGAGTACTCGAGATTTACCCAGATCCCCAGATCCCGGCAAAATCCCAGAAGTTTGTCTCGGTGTTGAAGAAGGGATGACTCCGAGTCTGCTAGGATCAGCCAGTCGTCCAGATAACGGAGGAGACGGATGCTGATCCCGTGTGCCCACGATGATATTAGGGTGAACACTCTGACGAAAACCTGTGGTGCTGTGGAGAGACCGAAACACAGCACCTTGAACTGGTACACCTTGTTGTCTAGGCTGAATCTTAGGTACTTCCTTGACGACGGATGGACTGGGATCTGGAAGTACGCGTCCTTCAGATCCAGTGTACACATGAAGTCTTGCGGTCTCACTGCAAGTCTGACCGTGTCTGCGGTCTCCATGCTGAACGGAGTTTGCTTGACAAACTTGTTCAGAGCCGAGAGGTCGATGACTGGTCTCCAGCCTCCAGACGCCTTCTTTACAAGAAAGAGTCGACTGAAGAAGCCTGGAGACCCGTCGAGGACCTCTTGGAGAGCGCCCTTCTTCAACATGGTCTGGACTTCTGCCCGAAGGGCCTGCCCCCTTGCTGATCCCATGCCAAGGGAGCTCAATGACACTGGATTCGTCGTCAGGGGAGGTAGAGATGTTGTGAACGGGACGCAATATCCCTGACTGATTACGGAAATCATCCAGGAATCGGGCCCGAGTTGCTGCCACCTGTCTGCGCAGCTTTGTAGGCATCCCCCCACTGGTGGACATGCAGGGGGACTGCCAATCCTAGCGTTTGCGGCCTCGGCCGCTCCCTCTAGGATTCTTACCTCCCCTGGAGAACTTCTAGCCTTTCCTGTCCTTGACAGGAAAGGGCTTAGACACCACTATCTTCGCTGCAGTTGTCAGTTTCGTGGTCTTGGTAGGACGTGGCTGCTGGGGTGCCGGAGGCTTATAGGGCTTGGATGTCAAAGCCCTATGTAGAAGGGAGTCTTGGTGAGACTTCCTCCACCTCTCAACGGCCTGCTCCACGTCCTTAGGCTCAAACAGGTTTGTTCCCATCACAGAATTATGTCTGAGCCTGCTGATCTCAGTGCTAGGGACCTCTTGATGGAACCTCTCAAACACTGCATCCCGACGTTTCAGGATGGTGTTTGCCCACAAGTTCGAGACTTGGTGGGCCAGAAACTCGATCGTGTGAGTGCCTGAGAGTAAAAAGGTCTCCATAGCTTTCCTGGTACGTTCTTTGGACAAATCCTCCAAACGTATCAGGATACCTAAGGTCCCTAAACAGATGTCCAGCCACGAAGTGGCCTGCATGGCACACTTCGCAACCTTCTCCTGATTAAGGATCTCAGTCGCCGAGAATGAGACCTGCCGGTTGGAGTCTCTCTCAAAAGGGACTCCCCTGGTAAGCTCTTCCAAAAAGTGGTGAAGGGGAAGAGCTAAACAAGGCTCCTCTAGGATCTTGAAGTACCTCCTCTGCTGTACACGAGGAGGTGGGAGAAGCTTGTTGCCGGCATTGGATCTGCTGGAGGAGGCTAGCTCGGAGAGCTGGACTGCGATCTTGTCCCTGGCACTCTTAACCTCTTGAGACCAGGGCAAAGTTGCACTGGCCTTAGAGGGTTTTTGAGTCCCAAATACTCGGTCCAAGACCGTGTCTTTGCCCTCCCGAGGAGGAATCTCTGGGTCCGCAAACCCATTGAGAGCCCTCATAAGAGTCAGAACCTGCCAAAACGCATGTTCTGACTCCTGCAGCTCTCCTCCTGTAGGACTAGCAGCGAAGTCTCCTGTCCCCAAAGGCTCTTCTTGGGGAGACTCGCGGACGTTCTCCGAGTGGCTGGCTGGCTCCAGTCCAAGTCTTGACGAGGACTTTGGCACTGTCTTGGGAGTCCTTCGACTTCCTCCTGGGAGGGATGCAGGACTCCAACAACGACGGAGGTAGGCTCTTCTCCGCCCCTACCCGAGAAGACTTTTCAGCGCGAGGTGGGGTTTCCCTCATTGGTGCGATGGGGGAAGGCCTCACCTCACGTGACTCCCCTGAGGACGGGAAATCTTCGTCCAAAGGGGAGGGAGAAAAAGTCTGGGGGGGGGAGGGAGCCTGCCTCGAAGGCTTACGAGGAGACAGCTTTGTCCTCGGAGAAGTCACCGCGTCCGAAACTCCTCTTTTTCTCTTCAGGGGAGTAGATGCTGCCAAGGATTTGTGGCCTAGCTCAGAGAGAACAGGCTTAAAGGCCTGCATGACCGCTCTGATCAGTGCCCCAAACCAAGGCTGCTGGGTGACGGCTGCGCTGTCAGACACTCCCTCTGGAGGGACAGGGATCGACTGATCCCTGGGAGGAGTTTCCATAGGGGGGTTAGCCTGCAAAGAAAAAGATGAAAAAGAAGAAATGTCCCTGGACCTTTCTGATACTTTCCCCCTACCAGCGAGCGCGCTGTTCTGTGCTTGTGGGGGGGGGGGGAGGATGATGATGATGATGATGTGGCAATGGCGACCTTGCCGCGCGTTGTCCTGCAGCCTCGCGCGCAGGAGGATATTGACGATCACACGCGGGCGATTTCTGGAGGGTGCGCGTAGGAGGATGCGCAGGAGACATCAGAGGGTGCGCAGGAAGCAGATTGCGTGCACGAGGGTGAATGTTCACGCGTGCGCAGGCACGCAGGATCCAGATGAAGAGCCCGTGCGGGCGAGGGATCGTGCGCTCTAGAAGATGTCGATGGGCGCGAACGCGCAGGAGAGATATCTCTTGCGCGCGGGCGCGCAGCTGTACCCTGCGTATGTTGGCGCGCCTCTAGTGGGCGCACATCAGGCTGGCGATGTATCACTGCTGTGGGAGATGGGCGTGGGCGCGCATCCTCGTGGGAGCGTGTAGGTGACTGCGCGCGATTGCGCGCTGGCGAGGGATGGCACGCAGGTGAAAGTAGACGGCGCGTTGGTGAGCGCTGGTGAGTAGGGGAAGCCTTAAACTTCCCTACTGCACCCAGATCCGAGGATCATGGGCACGCAGGAGATCGTTGGCGCGCAGGAGAGCACTGGCGCGTTGGTGGGCGCTGGCGCGCAGGAGAACGTTGGCGCTCATGGCACGCAGCAGGTTGAGGGCGCGCTTTAGCAGGAACATCGGCAACAGGAGTGCGCTGGCGCGCAGGTGAGCGCTGGCGCGCAGGTGAGCGCTGGCGCGCAGGTGAGCGCTGGCGCGCTTTATCAAGAAAGTCAGCAGCACGTGAGCGCTGGCGCGCTTTATCAGCAACAGTAGGAGAGTGCCTGTGCGCTAACTCCGAAACCTCAGAGAGGCCAGTTGAACGTTGGCGCGCATGCTTGGCATGGCGCGCAAGGGACGTATGCGCTAATTTGCACGTACGCCCTTGTTGCACCGAAGGGACTGGTGCCTGTTTTATAACAACAGGTTTAGTTGGCGCCCACAGCGCATCAGCAGCCAGGAACGGTGACGGCAGGTCAGCAGGTCTAACGGGTGGAAGGTTGGCGTGTCCTTTGCAAGGATGACCTCCCACCGAAGGGGATCGCGAATGATCCGCAGAGAGGTCCAGGGTTGTAGCAGGAACAGTCGGAGATCGATGACGAGGCTCCTCTGCGGCGGACTGCACCGATGACGACGAACCGAAGAGGCTCCTCCTCACACCCTTATAAGATGAAGGAAGGCCTCTCCGGCGAAGAGGAAGGCGAGCCTTCCGGCGTATGCGCCCTCTGGGGGGCCGTTGGGTCAGCAAGCTGACCATCAGCAGTACTCCGAAGAGGAGTCTCTGTGAGTGAACTCCCCTGAGGGGGAGAATCACCGGCAGGAGAGACTGTTGGACGTAGTTCCTCCCTCGAAGGTTGAGCAGAGGGAGAAACTAAGCCTTCAGCTACAGCAGGTTGAGCAGTTTCAGAGGTATTAGGAGATATTGCATCGGATACCTCTGCCACCACAACGTCGACGATAGACAGAGGATCAACCTCTGCCAACATCGGCGATTGCTTGACAGCGGCACCCAACCGGATCATGTCAAACAAGGCTTCCTTGGAGGGCGAACCTTCGAGCCCCAAGGAAGACCAAAGCTGGAATAAATCATTGACATTAACATTTAAATTTAAATCCTCCCCCGGGGGAAGAGGTGGAGCTGCCTCGCTAGGGGAGGCAACGCCATCTCTCGAACCCCGAGATCGGGAAACAGAACCATGGTCTACGCTACCACTCGACGGCTTCCCGGAAGAAACCGATCGAGTGGGAGCTTTGAAGGAGGTTTGGGCAACGGAAGAAGAGTCCTTGGGATTTTCTCCTTTCAAAGAAATCTTCGAAGGAGAAATATTCCGCCTGGACTTCTTCTTCCGTCGCCGAGAAAACCTCTCCCACTGGGAGGTAGACCACTCGCTACACTCACCACACTTATAGTTCTATCACACCGTTGGCCCCTACAGTAAGGACAAAGTGTGTGAGGGTCCGTCTCGACCGCCGACGTAAATGTATCACAAGGGCGGTCGGGTAATCCAGGACATTTGCGCATGATAGCAGAGGCCAACTTCACACTCAAACATGTAGGAGAAAGCAAAAAGACATTAATGGCTGTCAGAGAGGCGAGGGTGAGAGCAGACACGTCCGACTACCACTCGAGCCGAGAACAAAGTGAGCTCAAGCACAGGTGTGTGTGTGTGAGGGGGGGGGAGGTGTTAGCAGGCTACCCTCCCTACCCCCGCTAACTAGTGGTGGGGTAGTAAACCCTCGATAAAATTCCAATGGCTCGTCATTTCAGCTACGCCGAAAGTAATAACCCCCCTATTAAATAGCGTGGTTTGTATGTCAGTTACGGAACAAAATGTGCTTTCAATGAATTGGACCTTTATTTCCACTGCAAATAAGCCGTCCTCCCGTTATGGTCTCCCCATTCCCGACGGACACAGGTGGGAACCTGGGACTTTACGTGGCCAAAAACAGGAAAACGTGATTATTTAACACTTTCAAGACTTGTTAAAGGCCATAAAACTTGACAAACCCACAGAACCTAACCTAGTACAGTAGTTCCCAGGTCACAGATCTAGCCGGGGGGCAAGCCTCCAGACCTAGCCGGGGGGCAAACCTACGGACCTCCCTTCCCAGGTGACAGACCTTGCTGGGGGGCAAGACCCATGGAAACCCATTCCCAGATCACAAACTCTAAAAGTAAATCACAAATAATTCCTTACATTATGATTAAGACGCGGAAGGTTGGGGGTCATCGGGGTCTCCTGGCACCTGGTGTTGTTGTGGAGGGTAGATGCTACTGCCTCTGATGAAAAAGTTGTACTATAATGAGGCATTTGGGTAAATATTGTTAAAGTATTGTTGGAAATACTCCTATTTATTACCAGGCCTATCAATCCACTCCTTCACTTCCCTCCAGAGGCATTCATAATTCTGAGTATAGGGGCCTGGGTTTGAGGGGTCAATGAAGTGTTTCGAGTGGTTGATGGTCCAGTGCTCGTATCCTAGCTCTTGTAATAAGTTATAGGCACCCCACTTATCACTGATAATGATACTTCCCACCTTTAAATATTTTGGATCAAGGAAATCAGGGTAGCGGCATCTCTTTTTCGAACTAAAGGTTCAAGTAATAGAATAAAGAAAAAAAAAACCTTTGGGACACATTCGATCCCCCAAACACCCGTATCAAACTTAAACGCCTACCCCGGTCGTACTTGGCCTTACGGAAATGAGATTCATCTATCTCCATTATTATTCCATCACAAAGATAGCCTCTTGGCTATAAAAAAATTCTGTTACCTCAGAACAGAAACTCCTCCAATCAACACTAGCATTGAGACAAATGTGGAGGCCTCCGATAACTGTTTCATGGTCCCAATGTTTGTTGAGCCAGTGGTTTACAAATACAAAGAGTTTCCAGGGTTCAATGTCGGCCTTATCAAGGAAAGCTCCTTTATAAAAACTAACACGATAACTGCACCTACGTCTTTTTTTGTCTCAGCAATCTTTACAGTCGAGTAACAGTAGAAAATATGCTGGTCTTCCCTAACAGCTAACTCAGAATCACACTTGGAACACTTTAAACTTTGGGGTATAACACAATGAGCTTTTAAAAAAGGATTCACTACAATAGGAGTACCGTAATACTCCCCGTGAAACTTGGCTATAGCATCTATATAGCCATAACGGCAGCCATTACACTTTGTTGAGTTGGGCTCCATAACGCACAAATAACACAAACCGCAACAACAAAGGAACTGAGGAATCGTCCTAAGAAAACGGGACGTGTGTCACAGAACTGCCTATGTTATACTCAAGCACATAAACAAGCCCAAATATGGTAAACTTCGTCGCATAATAGGGGAAGGTAGGAGGAGAAGCTACGTACAACGAACGAACGAGCAGGTGCAATTCCATTGGTGAAAAGAAAGTGGAGCGAGGGCTAGCAACAAGCTATGCAAAAACGCACGAACTGGAGCAGATACGTCTGGTTTGTGAAATGTAAACAAAAATGAAATAATTTCAGGGTAAGAGAATGCCCATATTTTGTGTATTTTTTTGTGGATTTATTACGCAGGTAAATGTGTAGGAGAGCTCCGCGGAAGATCTTGAAGAATTTAAACACCTACAATTCACTATTATATCATACAGAACGCTTATATAATAGTCAATATATGAGCAGCTTCTATTTAACGAAGATATTCGTGTGTATAGTTATGTTTCACTTGGATTTTTTCTAAGTGTTTGTTTTTGTTTACTGTGTGATGTCTTGGCTAAAATGAGCTGTTTCACCGCCTTACTGCGTATGGCAGACTAGTTCTCAATGCTATTCTAACCAATAACAGGTGTTTTCTTGACGTCACACTGTTTGAAAACCAATCATGGTGGTTTTTACAAATCTAGCCAATGCTGACACTTATTACTTCACTTATCCCTGCTATTTTTCCACCAGTTACCACAGTTTACGTGAAGTTCCGCGGAGGAATATTTTTGCACGTCTCGGATCTCCCTTCAAACTGAAAAGCTCATTTTGCCGTGAAGTATGGAGCAATTAGCAGGACCTTCATCCCGTTCCGACTGTGTCACTTGTGACAATTGCTTTATTTCTTATGGGGATTTTTGTGTACATTATTCAGGGAAAGTTGATTTGCTAATTGCATTTGCTCAACGTCATGGTTTGATTTTGGCAGAGAAAAAGTGCCCTAATTGTGAAAATGTGTGCCGTATAGATTACAACAAATTAGCATTCCGGTGTGATCGTAGTGTGGTTACTCGTGGGAAAAGGAAGAGGAGGTGCAATTTTTTCGTGTCTTGTTTCAAAGGTACATGGTTTGGAAACGCAAAGTTAGATATTGAGACTAATTTGAAGTTTGTGTTCCTTTTTTTGCAAAAGGCGTTTTCATTTGAATTTGTTTCGTTTGAACTGAAACTCAATGTGGCCTTAAGGGGGGGGTCGCAGGGGGGGCGGAGGCCCCCCCCCCCCCCCGGTAGGCCTAGGTAGGGGTACAGGGCCCCATAGGCTAGGTTAGGTGGGTGTCTTAGGTTCGGTGCCCTGAAAATTACTGTGGCCTTAAGGGGGGGGTCGCAGGGGGGGGGGGGGGTCGCAGGGGGGGGGGGGTCGCAGGGGGGGGGGGGTCGCAGGGGGGGGGGGCGGAGCCCTCCCCCCCCCCCCGGTAGGCCTAGGTAGGGGTACATGGCCCCCAGGGTAGGGTAGGTAGTTGTATTAGGTTCGGTAGTGCCCCGAAAAATCACTTTTCTCCTCCTCCCCCCACCCAAAAACCCCGCTTCCCACTGGGGTCCCCCATAATTGTAGTAGTAGGTTTATGCTTACATTTTCTGTGTAAGAGTTAGGTGGTTGTAGGAGGATTATCTCACAGTTTCAAGGTAACTGTAGCTCTAATTTACTGTTTTCTTTCGTTTTCTACTTTTAGAAACCTTTAAATCGAGCGCGGAGGTCTCCTACACAATTACCATTACGCATCCCAGAGAATAATGTATAGAAGAGAAAAGGGTAGTTTTACCATTATTTATGGATTCGCTGGTAAATTTTCCCCACCCAAAACCCCCAGTTCCCACTGGGTGGCTCTCATTATGTTATGATATATTAGGGTATAACTTTATTAAAAATTCATTTGCGACGGAAACAAGTCATTTTGAAAGAAAACGCGAGCTTTTCTATGTAAAACCACATCCCTTAATTAGTAAAGCTTTTTTCCGTGTTTTACTATAATAGAGTCCTTTCAATACACGTCATCAAACTTCCGGTCCGCCATCTTGGAGGGCAAACAAAGACGCGTTCAGTGAGTAGCTATGGTTGAACTGTTGAATATTTAGCCATTTCATCGCATTCACATTCACACAATGCCCAGTTTTTGCGCTATTGCTGGCTGTGGGAATCGAGGACGAAGAGATGACAAGAGTTTCTACCGCATACCGGCAGTTATTCAGAATCAGGACAAAGATACAGAGGAATTATCCAAGTGCAGACGTGACTTGTGGTTGACCAGAATATCACGGGCTGATCTACATGAATCCTCACTACCCTAGGCACGTATTTGTTCTGATCATTTCATATCAGGTCAGTCTCGGCTAGGCCCTAAAAGTATCATTATTCCTGTGTAAACATGCTATATCCGATCGCATATGTGACTTGACAAGTATCATCGTCAGTTCAGTGTGTAGTGTGTGTGGGGGAGGGGCATCTCAATTCTTAAACATCAAAGGGGCATCTCAGATTTTCAAAGCAAAAATTAAAAGCGCCCATATTGGCTATATTAACAAAGGCTACTTACCTAGGTCTCTATTTCGTCAAGGTGCTCATGCCTATATATAATTAAGTGTATATTTATATTTATCTTAATTTGTGTATTAAATTGTGCAGACATACAGGCCTATGTGATGAATAAACATTGATTATAAATAATAATAATATCTGAAAGCTGGTTTAACCCGAAGGGGTCTTCAGCTTATATATGAAACATTGAAAAAATAATTAAACTTGCGCATTTAATTGCAAGGAGGCAAAACGATCATCCAAGAGCATTACAATAGAGTTTGTCCATCATGTGTTTATATTTATATAAGAAATTATAGCATTTGTAACCAAACACAAACACAATGTTTAGGCATGAACTGATAAAGATTTGACATTATAATGCAAAACTTTTACATACATTTTGACAGTCAAAAATTATAACACACAAGGTTAGGCTAAATGATCAATATTAGCTTTATAATTATAAACACTCTCTTCATTGGCCCAGTGTTTATCTAATTTTGGACTTAAAAGCATTAAAGGGAAAAACAACGAATTCTGGAAGCAGATTATTCAATGGAAATGTATGCCCACTCATGTTCTGGGTTGGCCGACAGTACCAAGTAGTTCACCATATCAATGTATGAAATACTGGGAAAATCCTCAATATTTTGACTGAATGAATTCTGCATCTGGTATGGATCTAGGCCATCAATTAGATCGAGTTTCTGCTTGTAAAAACGCTTATCATCATCACCCGACAATTGTTTGACAAAGTCGCTCTCATTGTCCATATTCGGTGTAGCAGCTGCCATGTTTTCGCTTTGTATGCCCTCCAGCATGGCCGCCGGCGATTCCCAGTGACGTCATTGAAAGGACTCTATAGTACTAAATGTTAATCTGTATCAGAAACTAATATGATTTTTGAGTTTCCACAAAAGGAGTAAATGATGTTAAATTCTTAATATGAGTAACAAAAATATATTCATTAGTCTATAGTAAAAATAAAGGTTGGAGTGAAAGTATGCCTATCACCACCATTCCCTCTATAGTCAACAAGGCTGGCCTTCTCTGCAGAGAAAGCCTTCTTAAACACAAGAAATAACTGCAAATTGATAGCATTTCAAGACCCCAAAACAGTCATAAATATATCACGATTACAAACCTTGCATTTAAAGGTTTCCACTTTTTAACAACAACGATGGGCTCAAAGCAAGAAATTGCTGTATAATGTAAACCATAACAATATTAGGAAACCGGCTACTCTAGTTGAAGTCAAAACATCTTTGAGGTATTAAAAGACTTAAAAAATAAACAAAGCCAAAATTACCAACCAGACTTAGTAAAAGTGATAACAATTTAACGAATCTATGTTAACGAAAAATAGGAATTGATTGGTATGTATACACTCTAGGAAGCAGTTGCCTCCAAATAATTTGAGGAAAAAGGCAGGACCAGAGCTTACCTTACACAAGTTAGGGAGCTTTTACTTTTAGCAAGGAGATGTAAATCATGTAATCCAAGATCAGCTGCTCTACAGATATCTTCTTCTTCTTCCATTTTAGTAGGAGATCTGGCCCACTTCTTGGAGCCAATGTACTCCCCTGTAAAAACAGATCTCTCTCAGAACCAAAACAGCTTCTTCTTCTATTTTACTAGTACGAGATCTGACTCAATCTTTGGTTCCAAAGTACTTCCCTGTAATTAACAAACAAATTGACAATAAAACTAATCAATGCAGTTGACAAAATCGAAATGTTACTCTGTTAGTAAAGATTAAATCCTTCATCGGAGGAATTGAATATTTTCACTCCACCACAATATCACTGTTCTTTCCTTTCATTGATATTGTTTATGTTTATCAAATATCTCACAACCTTTTTAAAGAGTACATTAATTTATATTCAAACCACCCCTCTGTGGTTTATCTATCGTTACAAAAACTATTGCATTATATGTAGTCTCTTTACAAAAGTGCATTTAAGTGAGTTTGGGGACTAACTTTAATCGTTATGCCTACGTCTGATAGTTACTTTCACATATGATTGTGTGTTTAGTAAGCTAGTTTTGGCAGAGATTTTATAAATAACTTGTTCACCCTCTACTAGATATTCTTATATTCATGTTTTCCTAGTAGAATATTTAAAGTGCAGTTCAATTTGAGCCCTGTTAATTTTACTTTTAGTTCGCTTCTCTGCTAATTGAATTTTTTACTAGTTATAATTGCGTGTAGAATATCCTCCACTACATTTCATGGGTTACGCAGAGGTGTATTTATCATCTTGATTTTACATAAATATGCATTTACCCTTACAAGTCCTATTCACAAATTTCACATCAAGGTTTCTATTTCTACAAGAAGCTGCCTGCCAATCTTCTATAACAAGCCCATATGCCGAAGGCAACCCCGTTGGCTGATGTTTTTGACAGTAAACAGAGTAATGAAAAACTTGAACTTCCTCATTGCTGTTTTCCTGAGGCTAAACTAACTAGTTTAGCTTTTCGATCTCATGAGATTAAAGCTCTGTTGATGGACCTTGATGATTATGGAGGTGTAGACCCAAATGGCATTTTTCCTTTGTTTTTTTTATAAAGACCAGATTTCTTAGCTCCAAAGTTATCTGTTATTTTGCGCACTTGTTGGAGAATTGGTAATGTTACTCCTCTATGTAAATGTGTTTGTGGTAGCTCAAGTCCCACTGATTACCGCCCAATTTCCATAATTCCCATATTATCTAAAGTTTTTGAACGTCTTCTGGCAAAACGTCTTAATAGGTTTGCTGAAGGTAATCATCTATTCCCTCGTTTGCAATTTGGTTTTCGTAAAGGCCTTGGAGCATGTGATACCCTTCTTACAATCTCCAATGCTGTACAGAAATCCCTTGATTGTGGTCAGGAAGTTCGTATGATTGGCCTTGATTTTAGTGCTGCCTTTAACCGTGTTAATCATGAGGCCCTTGTTTTCAAACTCAAACAGTTGGGAGTGGGTGGGTCGTTTCTTAGCATTATTATTGATTTTTTAAGTAATAGATCTCAAAGAGTTGTTGTTGATGGGCACCATAGTGAGTATAGGAATGTGATATCCGGTGTTCCACAGGGTAGTGTTCTTGGCCCATTACTTTTCATACTATATACACATGATATGTGATTTGGCCTAGAAAACAAGCTTGTTGCATATGCCGATGATGCTACTCTCTTTGCATCAATTCCATCCCTTGAATGAAAATCTGGGGTTGGGGAATCCCTTAATAGAGATTTAGCTAAAATTAGTGCATGGTGCAAATTATGGGGTATGAAGTTGAATCCTAATAAAACTCAAAGCATGATTGTAAGTAGGTCAAGGACGGTGGCTACTCAACATCCGGATCTCAGTATTGATAATGTTTCTTTAAATTTGTATGACTTAAAATTTTAGGTGTGATTCTCGACAGCAAATTTACTTTTTTAGAAACACATTAGGTCTGTGTCTTCTTCAATTGCACAAAAAATAGGCTTATTGAGAAAGTCTCACAAGATTTTCGGTGATCAATCTATTCTGAAGAAGTTTTAATTCTTTCATTCTACCTTGTTTTGAGTATTGTTCTCCTGTCTGGTGTTCAGCTGCTGATTCTCATCTTAATTTGTTGGACAGAAACTTACGGTCTATTAAATTTCTTATTCCTGATCTAGATATTAATCTTTGGCACCGTCGTTCAATTAGTTCATTATGCATGTTGCATAAGATTTTTCATAACTCTGACCATCCTTTACATTCAGATCTCCCTGGACAATTCAATCCTGTTCGTAATACTAGGCAGGCAGTTAATTCTAATAGCCAGGCCTTCTCTATCATGAGGCTCAATACTACACAGTATTCTAGAAGTTTTATTCCAGCTGTTACCAAGTTGTGGAATGATCTTCCTAATCGGGTAGTTGAATCAGTGGAACTTCAAAAGTTCAAAGTTGGAGCAAATGTTTTCATGTTGACCAGGCTGACGTGAGTATCTTAATAATTTATATATGACATATCTGTTTTTGACGTTGTTAATAGTTTATATAGGACATATCTGTTTTGACGTTGTTACTGTTTTTAGAATGATTTATTGTTAATTTATTCTCATCATTTCTTTATTTCCTTATTTCCTTTCCTCACTGGGCTATTTTTCCCTATTGGAGCCCTTGGGCTTATAGCATCTTGCTTTTCCAACTAGGGTTGTAACTTGGCTAGTAATAATAATAATAATAATAATAATAATAATAATAATAATAATAATAATAATACTGTAGACCCGTCAGAGAAAATCACCAACGTTGGTCTACCGATGGCACTTTGGCACACCTTGGGAAGCTGAGGACTGATACTCCAATAACATATGGATGATATGGAAATAACTTGACCATTTATTTATGATATCTATCGACAGTGTACTTGATTTAATGACATCTCACTCCATTTGCCAGGTTTCTATATATTTTTTTTTTTCATTTTAGTATTGTTTTCTTCTCTGACCATCAAGTGGTTGGTGATGGTAAAGTGACTGTTTAGCTCTTGTATAGCAGTTGCATTGGCAATTGGTTCCACAGAATTCCCTTGAGGCTTCGAAATCATTGCAGTTTTATATAATAATTTTTCTTTTCTATTCATTTCAATTAGTATCTCCTGTATATTATGCACTAGTGCTTTGAATCTTTATGTACCGTTATTATTTATCAGTGAAATAGCGGACAATGAATCTGTATCACCGTCTATGTAACACGTAATTACCCCCTGTCCATTTCAGTGATTCGCATATAACACACTCAGAACAGCTGTTTACGCCCATTACTGGCATATTGGGTGCTGACCTGCTGCTCAATAATTTGGGGTTATAGGACGTCTAAGGACAAAATTTAATGCCTTTGGAGAAAATGCACAGCCTTTGCAAACGGCACATCCAGTGCAGTAGTGATATATTTATTTTGTGAATTTGTCATCTCCAGCGTAGTAGAGATATATATTTATTTTTATTTAAAATTTTTTATAATTTGAATATAAATAAATAGCCCACTGTAATATTCAAGTCTCCTTCATAGTAAGACTACAGTTTATGTTTAAAAGCATGTGCTAACATTTGACCAGCTATATGTAAACCTATGATGAGTTAGTGACTGAGCTTGCAAGTGAATGAAACACACTGCTATCCGAAACATGATACCACCGATCAGCTTTAGTTGAAACATTGCCGGCAGCATTAAACAGCTATGAGAGAATCCTAAGGTATGAAATGCCATCCACAAATGAAAAAGTGGTTGCCTAAGAGCTCGTATTTTAGCGAAAGGAGGGATACAATGATCCAGACTACAAACTCACAATCTAGATGTCTAAAAGAGAAACTAGGAATGTGGACATGCAAGGATTTATCAGCAGAAGGCTTTACAGTAAATGATGATATATTAGGCTCTACAAGAGTATCTTGATTCTATAAGCCACAGCGAACATCCAAATCCTTGTTGAATTATTGAAAGGAACACTATGACCACAGGACGAAGTCTGATTAGGGTAAGTAACAGGGCTGGTCAGTCAGACTTACCACCTACAAGCGAAGACTCGCTGCCCCTCTGAGATCAACAAAAGAACATAAATAAGTTAAAGGCTTTTAAGGCCAATCGCTAACAAAACTTGCCTGGTTAAGTGAGATTTAGGCGTGTCACGTCGTAACCACCTTTGCTATAACACAAACTAGCATAGTTACATTAGAACTAAAAACAAGTCCATGAACACTTGAACTTGAAACATGTTTTTCCTATGAAGAACAGTGAGTGATCGCAATTCTCACAATGGTTATATAAAACACAGTGCTATGTGTAGGAATGCTAACAACTCCAGCAGGGAAAACAGCATTAAATACAATGTGACTTCTCATAATTTGGAATGGGATAGGGATACGCCTATCACACCAATGCGAAAAAAAAAAATGCAAAGAACTCGTGGTGCTTCTTGCCATTGACTGCTAGAGTGCCTCTTTACTTTACCAAAGGAAGCATGTATCTATTGATACGAAACAAAATGGATTTTTTTAAAAATTAAATTTCGCGGGGTAAAGGTCGAAAACAGAGCTTCAGAAAAAGAAGAAGCAATATGAACATAATTATTTACAGGATTTTTATTAGTTTTTAGCTTGGTTTCTCCAACTTGTGGCCAGAAGGATGTATTAACATTTTCTTAAAATAGACTTTTTACTTACAAGTCTAGTAAATGTTGGAAGGTGGGACGGTATATCGGAATGCAGTTATACATTTAAAAAATGGTTTTTATTTTAGTTAACCTTTTCCAATATTCATACGCTGAATACCCTTTTCAATAAGATGGCGAGAGGGCAATAATCTACTCATGGTGGTTAAAATCTACCTCAATTGTAACTAGGAGTTGAATGTCACGAAAAAATATCTTAATATAGAGGATTCTTATCTGCAATCAAATATATTGTCAATACTTATCACAACTTAAGGCTGATGACAGACTGGGTGTTTCTCTTGCACGAGAGACTCTAGGCAAGACTTACTGCAGTATGCTCAGTGAGGCTAATTGGCCATGTGCCTTGGGTTTTTGTATACAATATAGAAAATTCCTGCCAAACTAAAATAAAACCCTAAAATTGGAGTTAGGTCTCCTAAATACAACAGTGCATACCTGTAAATTTCATAAAACTCTACAATAATAAAAAGAAAAATAAAAAAAAATAAAAAGGGGGGGGGGGGGGTAATGGGCAGAAACTAAAAGAAACTACCATCCAGACATTGTCGTCTCCGCCCTCGGGTGGTCCATGACCAATAAGGATACGGACTCCGTATATAATAATAATAATAATAATAATAATAATAATAATAATAATAATTACCTCGCTCTTTTCATGGATAAATTTAGTTAATCGATATTCTCCCTCCTTTATACAATATCGTTATAATAAGACCATGTCTTTACTGTATACTAAATGACCATAAACAGCATTACATATCTATGGTTACCGATTGGGAGCTTACGTGAGTTCTGGGATCTCGCTACCAGTCGTTTGAGCTGCTTGCTTTTAGATATTGAGTAACGGGTGAATCTAAGTATATAAACACACGTGTTATCACAAAGCACTAATGAAAGACTTTTTAGACTAAATAATAAATATAACCTTACACAAAAATATAAAAGCGAGGGCAATCAGCGATCTTATCTATATTTACCGTTGGATTATTTTGCATCATTGTCAACAGCAATAACAGCGGAGCATATGTTATTTTTCCTGAATCCTTACATCCAATTGTTCTTCGCCTGAGACCACTTTTATTACTCACAAGTGGTCAGTATTGTACTTTTCACACACCATTGACCAAATCGGGTTGATATATTGTGACACGAGGAACCCAAGGAATATAAAACTCTCGGCCCTTGGAGGTTTTCCCTATTACAGTCTTAAGGGCGCAATGCTTGAGGAGAATCATATGGATTTCAGCCTTATGGCCACTCTGTCTTTGAACGCTTAATAGATTCGTTGTAACGAAATGCTCTCCAATGAAGTTTACATGTGATAACAGGTTACAGATGCTTGCACATCTAATGCAAAACGGTGTGAAATGATCCTTGAAACCTATGCTTGATATATACTTTACCTCTGCCGTTACACGAGAAAATCCTGGAAAGCCATTAACACTGTAGATATACTTTGATACTTTTATACTGGCATTTCTTTACGAAAACAAAAGTATGCAAACGTCTGTGAACTTTCTTTTATTCATCTATTCTTTTCCCGAATTCTTCTGTACGGTATATCTCAAGATATTTATTCCCATTGAAATAAAGAATTTTCAAATGAGTTCGCAATTTGTACATCTATCTGGATACTTGAATATATGTAAGTTAATTGCCAAGAATTGAAAAGAAATTTTCACACTTTTAATGTCACTGACCTTAGTTCGAATTCTAGACAGAGAGGAAGGAGTTGGCGTCAAGAATAATTTCCTGTGGTTGAAAATTATTCGCAAGTGTAGTGAATTCGATATGAATGGGCTATTTGTGGTTTCATTGAAAGCCTAAAAACGTCAGATATACTATATATATATATATATATATATATATATATATATATATATATATATACATATATATATATATATATATACACACACATATAGACATGTATATACATATATATATATATATATATATATATATATATATATATATATATATATATATACACACATATAGACATGTATATATATATATATATATATATATATATATATATATATATATATATATATTCAAATTTGAAAATAAAACAATGTTAATGGTAAAATTAGTCACTATATACTATATAAAAAAGAACAATAGATCATGAACGAAGATGAATAAGATAGACATGGACAAAGTAAGCAACAAAACATATAGTATATAAACATAAGTCTAGGAGAAAACCAAATGTGCTGGGCACCAGTAAATGCCAAGAGAAATGTCAATTAGTAAATAAATCTTAGGATAAAAAAGTAAAATTGGAAACAGGTCTATACTATCAGAGTAGAAAACATTCCTTGGTCAATTAGTACTTCCAAGTTTGAATTAGAGGTAGGAAAACGAGGCAAATCTGAATGATAAAAGACTGGAAGGGATTAATGTAAAATTTGAGAACACTTGGGAGTAAATGATGATGTAGAAAGGGCAATAAAGAAGTTGAGTAATAGAAAGGTGACGATTTTATAAGTGACGTTCTGTAGTATGATAGTCCCAGTGTTAGGGTTGTTATCAAGAATCTGTAAAGTATGTCTGGAAAATGGGAAAGTTTGACATAATTTACTAAAAGGATTATGTAGTTCATGTAAGCAACGTGAAATTAAAGTATGACAAATAACTATGATTTACATCACTTCCCTCACATTTGTTTTGCTTCGCCGTGACCCCCTTCGTGCAAATAAACATAATCTCACTGCTCCTATGTTCTGGCAAGCGGTACATGGATAAATTGTGCACGCCAATCATGTGGGTCATTATTTCGGGGATATTTTTAACTTTCACATGAGTAACGATAGCTATATACCAAACAGAGTGTTTTAAACATGACCATTGACCGAAATAGATGAAATTACAATATTGCGCTAAATTAAATTCCCCTGTGAAAGACATGTTCTTGTGACAGTTGTCATGCTCCAACTGAAGCGGATGGAAAAAAAAATGGCTGTTGTAAAACATATGGGAACTTATGTTTAACCATTTGGAAGTTTTTCATTGGTTCAAAAAAGCCAGGTAATGATTTCTCACACACACACAGAAAAAAAAAGAAAAAAACCTGCCAAACACGAATGAAAACAATGCATGCGTAGTAACCCATCATGAGTTTCTCAAAAGTAAACAGTGAACTTAGAAAATGTAATGGTGTTCACATTCTAGTCGATCGATATTCAAGTTTTCATGCTCTAGGCCCCATTATTCACAGAGAAAAATGTCAAAATATCCAGTACTCCTCCATTTCTTATAGCGAATTCCAGTTTCGTTAGAGATTAAAGTATCATATATTAACCTTTTATTTTCTTATCATAGTGTAATAGTTTAGTTAGCTAAGAGTGTGTTCGTAAGAGTTTTTTTTTTTTTTACTTATTTACATATCGTACTTCCTTTTTTCCCTTTAACCACATCTACGATTGGTTTATATCGATTGGCTGATAATGACATTGTATTGAATTAGGACTGTGATTGGAATACGATTTGAAGTATATGTGATAATAATGTCTCCTGCTGAACGAGATGGATTTCCTTGAACAAAATAATGCTGATGGGGACCAAGAAAGTAAACTGAAAGTGTCATTGACTGCTCTGTCGAAGTTCGAAGTGACTGATCGGAGATACCGTACGACACACACGCGCGCGCGCACACACACAGACACAGACAGACACACACACACACACACATATATATATATATATATATATATATATATATATATATATATATATATATATATATATATATATACTATTGTGCGCGACCCGTCAAGGATGACGGCTAAATATTTAAAGAGATACACACGCGCAAACACACTCAACCCTTCTCACACATACCCCTTTCCTTACTTAACACAGCTAACCTCTCTCTGCCCCCTATCCGAGGGATGGGAGGGAGACCGAGTACGCATACGCTTGGCAATGCCGGTCAGCGTGACAGGAGATGGTATTTGTACGTAGTTGTAATGTAAGATTTATAGGTGTAGGGTTTGTTTTTACATCCCGCCACAGTAACTTAAAGAAAACTATATGTGTCTTGATGCCATTTATCGGAGGTGATATTTATGATGGAAACTCACAAGTTACAACACCGACATCTAGCGGTACCATTAGGAATCATGTAGCTGTTGGCAGCGTTCTCAACAATATTAACATCATACTTATTAAATAATCATTAATAATATAACAATATGATGGTACAATTATGGTGTTCGAATATTACTCGTTTATTCGTTCGACCTGTAATGGACAATTATGCTATATCGTAATTCAAGTAGAACACACACAAGAGAATTCATGAGGCAATTTTAACGAAGTGGTGAATAAATATGAAAATTCCGAGAACCCTTGGTAACTACAACGTTGCTCTTAAAACTATGGAGGCCACGCTTTACAGGGTTGATTCCATGAAACTTTAATATATTGTTCAAATCTATTGCATTGCAATATGTAGGTCTCGGCATTCACAGAAAAATAAGCCTTCTTTGAAGATGTTACATTTGGATATTATTATTATTTTAATCATTACTTGCTAAGCTACAATCCAAGTTGGAAAAGCAGGATGCTATAAGCCCAGGGGCTCCAACAGGGAAAATAGCCTAGTGAGGATAGGTAACAAGGAAAAATAAAGTATTTTAAGAACAACAAAATCAATATTTCCTATATCTAATCAAATGGTCTCGTGATGCTACACAGTACAATTTATAATTTGTACATTACCTTAGTATAATAATAATTAAAACTTATGATATAAAAAACAATGCTTGGCTATTTTTATTCAAATATGTCGATCATCGGTGTATTGATGGATTTTCATCGTTAAACAAATGAGACCAAGAGAAATAATGACACCAAGTTATTATATGTACATTATGTTATGTACACAAGGTATATGTTGAAGTATGTAGTCTACATCCAAACACAAAAACACAAATACTACTGATTTG
>NC_090732.1:14933082-14953082 GCF_036898095.1 Palaemon carinicauda
ATTACTTGTAGCATTAGAGGCTCTTTGACCTCCCTTTTTAGGTGCCTTATTTATAGCATTAGGGGTTTTTTACCTCGATTTTGAAGTGCATTACCACTAGCATTAGAGGCTCTTTAAACTCTATTTTAGGCACCTTATTTATATTTTTTAGGTGCCTTTTGACCTCGATTTTTAGGAGCCTTATTTATAGCATTATGGGCTTTTTTACCTCTTTTGAGGTACATTACTTCTAGCATTAGAAGCTCATGACCTCTATTTTTAGGTGCCTTATTTATAGCATTAGGGTTTTTTTACCTCGATTTTTAGGAGCCCTATATATAGCATTAGTGGCTTTGTGACCTCGATTTTGAGGTGCATTACTTCTAGCATTAGAGGTTCTTTGACCTCTATTTTTAGGTGCCTTATTTATAGCATTAGGAGATTTTTTTACCTCTATTTTTAGGAGCCTTATATATAGCATTAGAGCCTTTTTTTACCTCGATTTTGAGGTGCATTACTTCTAGAATTAGAGGCTCCTTGACCTCTATTTTTAGGTGCCTTATTTATAGCATTAGGGGCTTTTTTACCTCGATTTTGAGGTGCATTACTTCTAGCATTAGAGGCTCTTTGACCTCTCTTTTAAGGTGCCTTATTTATAGAATTAGGGGCTTTTTGATCTTGATTTTGAAGTGCATTACTTGTAGAATTACAGGCTCTTTGACCTCTCTTTTTAGGTGGCTTATTTATAGCATTAGGGACTATTTGACCTTGATTTTGAAGCGCATTAATTGTAGCATTAGAAGCTCTTTAACCTCTCTTTTTAGGTGCCTTATTTATAGCATTAGGGGCTTTTTTACCTTGATTTTGAGGTGCATTACTTCTAGCATTAGAGGCTCTTTGACCTCTCTTTTAAGGTGCCTTATTTATAGAATTAGGGGCTTTTTGATCTTGATTTTGAAGTGCATTACTTGTAGAATTACAGGCTCTTTGACCTCTCTTTTTAGGTGGCTTATTTATAGCATTAGGGACTATTTGACCTTGATTTTGAAGCGCATTACTTGTAGCATTAGAAGCTCTTTAACCTCTCTTTTTAGGTGCCTTATTTATAGCATTAGGGGCTTTTTTACCTCGATTTTGAGGTGCATTACTTCTAGCATTAGAGGCTCTTTGACCTCTCTTTTAAGGTGCCTTATTTATAGAATTAGGGGCTTTTTGATCTTGATTTTGAAGTGCATTACTTGTAGAATTACAGGCTCTTTGACCTCTCTTTTTAGGTGGCTTATTTATAGCATTAGGGAATATTTGACCTTGATTTTGAAGCGCATTACTTGTAGCATTAGAAGCTCTTTAACCTTTCTTTTTAGGTGCCTTATTTATAGCATTAGGGGCTTTTTTACCTCGATTTTGAGGTGCATTACTTCTAGCATTAGAGGCTCTTTGACCTCTCTTTTAAGGTGCCTTATTTATAGAATTAGGGGCTTTTTTATCTTGATTTTGAAGTGCATTACTTGTAGAATTACAGGCTCTTTGACCTCTCTTTTTAGGTGCATTATTTATAGCATTAGGGGCTTTTTGACCGTGAATTTGAAGTGCATTACTTGTAGCATTAGAAGCTCTTTAACCTCTCTTTTTAGGTGCCTTATTTATAGCATTAGGGGCTTTTTTACCTCGATTTTGAGGTGCATTACTTCTAGCATTAGAGGCTCTTTGACCTCTCTTTTAAGGTGCCTTATTTATAGAATTAGGGGCTTTTTGATCTTGATTTTGAAGTGCATTACTTGTAGAATTACAGGCTCTTTGACCTCTCTTTTTAGGTGGCTTATTTATAGCATTAGGGACTATTTGACCTTGATTTTGAAGCGCATTACTTGTAGCATTAGAAGCTCTTTAACCTCTCTTTTTAGGTGCCTTATTTATAGCATTAGGGGCTTTTTTACCTCGATTTTGAGGTGCATTACTTCTAGCATTAGAGGCTCTTTGACCTCTCTTTTAAGGTGCCTTATTTATAGAATTAGGGGCTTTTTGATCTTGATTTTGAAGTGCATTACTTGTAGAATTACAGGCTCTTTGACCTCTCTTTTTAGGTGGCTTATTTATAGCATTAGGGACTATTTGACCTTGATTTTGAAGCGCATTACTTGTAGCATTAGAAGCTCTTTAACCTCTCTTTTTAGGTGCCTTATTTATAGCATTAGGGGCTTTTTTACCTCGATTTTGAGGTGCATTACTTCTAGCATTAGAGGCTCTTTGACCTCTCTTTTAAGGTGCCTTATTTATAGAATTAGGGGCTTTTTGATCTTGATTTTGAAGTGCATTACTTGTAGAATTACAGGCTCTTTGACCTCTCTTTTTAGGTGGCTTATTTATAGCATTAGGGACTATTTGACCTTGATTTTGAAGCGCATTACTTGTAGCATTAGAAGCTCTTTAACCTCTCTTTTTAGGTGCCTTATTTATAGCATTAGGGGCTTTTTTACCTCGATTTTGAGGTGCATTACTTCTAGCATTAGAGGCTCTTTGACCTCTCTTTTAAGGTGCCTTATTTATAGAATTAGGGGCTTTTTGATCTTGATTTTGAAGTGCATTACTTGTAGAATTACAGGCTCTTTAACCTCTCTTTTTAGGTGCCTTATTTATAGCATTAGGGGCTTATTGACCTAGAGTTTGAGGTGCATTACTTCTAGTATTAGAGGCTCTTTGACCTTTCTTTTTAGGTGCCCTATTTATAGCATTAGGGGCTTTTTTACCTCGATTTCAAGGAGCATTTCTTTTAGCATTAGAGGGTCTTTCCTTCTTTTTAGGTGCCTTATTTATAGCATTAGGGGCTTTTGGTCCTTGATTTTGAGGTTCATTACTTGTAGCATTAGAGGCTCTTTGACCTCTCTTTTTAGGTGCCTTATTTATAGCATTAGGGGCTTTTTTACCTTGATTTTGAGGTGCATTACTTGTAGCATTAGAGGCTCTTTGACCTCTTTTTAGGTGCCTTATTTATAGCATTAAGGGCTTTTTGACCTTGTTTTTGAGGTGCATTACTTCTAGCATTAGAGGCTCTTTTATCTCTATTTTTAGTGCCTTATTTATAGCATTAGGGGCTTTTTACCTCTATTTTAGGAGTTTTATATAAAGCATTATGGGCCTTTTTACCTCGATTTTGAGGTGCTTTATTTCTAGCATTAGAGGGTCTTTGACCTCTATTTTAGGTGGCTTATTTACAGCATTAGGGTCTTTTTTTTTACCTCTATTTTTATGTCTTATTTCTTATATTAAGGGTTTTTTTACCTCTATTTTGAAGAGCCTTATTTCTAGTATTAATGGTTTTTTTTTTTTACCTCTATTTTGGGGGGCCTTATTTCTCGCATTAGGGGCTTTTTTTACTTCTATTTCAAGTTGATTTACCTCTAGCATTAAAGACTATTTTACGTGTTTGTTTAAAGGCTCTTCGTTGCTGTTCTCTTCTGTCTGTTTTAGTTTTTCAAGATCTTCAGTTTTTCGGTTTCCTTTGATATTTCATCTTCCACTTTCCTTAGTTCGTCATTTCCCTTCGAGATTTCATCGTATTCTTTCTTAATTCGCCAGTTTCCTTCGAGATTTCATCGTATTCTTTCCTAGTTCGTGTTTCTTTCTAGATTTCAAGAGAGATTTCAGTCCCGTGTGTCCTCAGTTCGTCAGGTTCCTCAGAGAAATCGATGGCATCCATGTCTTTGCCCATCGGGGCGATGGGTAGAGATTGGAATGCAATAAATTTTCTCCGCATACGTCATCGCGCTAAAGTAAACGACGAGCAACACAATATATTTACCAATACGATCTGGATATGTCCTTTCTTCAATGTCGAATTTTGGGACTATCCTGTTGAAGAACCACACGTCGCTCACCTTTTAGTTGAACCATTCTGTCTCCGTCCTTATTTCCAAAAGCCCATGCAAAAGATCACTCAAGGCGCGTACATTATGTTCTTCAAAGCTCGACAACTTCTGCAGCAACCACCAAAACCAGCTGTAGATGAAGGTGTTCCGAAGAGCCTCCTATCGATCCTGTAGTTGTAATACACAATTCTCACAGTCGGCTCCCTGTTCCAAATATAGCCATTAACCATGTTCACTGCGTTGCATGCTTAGTTTGAAAAAAAGGAGATCAGGTCTTCAGAAGTCATTTGAAGCTCGGGGCGGAGACGTTCAAAACTGCTCCGGGAAGATTCTGTTCTGGAGTCATTCAGAACTCTATGCTAAGTCTACGGCTTTGTCTTCTGAAGGCATTTGGAAATCCAGGAATATTTTCTTCCGAAGCCGTTCAGAGATTTTGTTCTAGAGTCATTCAGAACTCCATGCTAAGTCTATGGCCATTTCTTCTGAAGCCATTCGGAGATCCGTGAAGATTTTCTTCCGAAGCCGTTTAGGACTCGCGAAAAAAACTCTTCTTCCGTTTCATTAATCCTAGTAACTAATCATCATCATCATCATAATAATAATAATAATAATAATAATAATGATAATAATAATGATAATGATAATGATTGATAATAATAATAGTAATAATAATAATAAACTACATGATTTGATTTATGGGTTTGAGTCTGAAAGTTCTGAAGTCGTTCAACGGTCGGATTTGCAATTTGAAGGAAAAGTTAAGAGACTGCATAGGAAGATGAAAAGATAATCAATACTATAATTTATTACTTTTATTATTAAGTAATGCCTACAGCGCACTCGATGATCGAACTCGGGCGAAGGGTAATTGAAGTTTCCAGCAAACTGCATTGAAACAACCGAAGGTTTCGACTTATTTTTTCAGGTTAGGGATTTAAGACAACCCATTTCCGGTAGGAATCGATATCAGAGCCGTTCGAAACAAAAAATACGCATTTCACGAGTATTTTTCTGAAGAATTAATTTTTAGATAATCAATAATGATGTAATATTCACATGACTTTTTCCAATGGAATTATTACTTTCTAAATTTTTTTCTTCGATGGATGTTACTATGTGTATATGTTATGTTTCTGCTTATGGTTTATATATTCACACACACACACACACACACACACACACACACATATATATATATATATATATATATATATATTTATATATATATACATATATATATATATATATGTATATATATATATATATATATATATATATATATATATATATATATATATATATATATATAAATATCATCTCCTCCTACCCCTATTGACGCAAAGGGTCTCGGTTAGATTTCATTAGTCGTCCCTATCTTGAGCTTTTAATTTAATACATCTCCATTCATTATCACCTACTTCACGCTTCATAGTCCTCAGCCAAGTAGATCTGGGCCTTCCAACTCTTCTAATGCCTTATGGAGCCCAGTTAAACGTATATATATATATATATATATATATATATATATATATATATATATATATATATGTAAATATTTAAATATATATATATATATATATATATATATATATATGTACATATACATAAATATATATATATACATATCTATGTATATATATGCATATATATATATATGTGTGTATATATATATATATATATATATATATATATATATATATATATATATATATATATATGTACATTTGAGTGTCATCAGCTGTGACTGGCCCACGATAGAACAAAGACCCCAGACATGCCACTTTATATGTTCGCCTTCTCTTCCTTCCCCTGCTTCTTTTACAATCTCTAGGGACACACTTTACAATTCTTAATGTCCATCTATTCTCTGACATTCTCATTATATGTCGTGCCCATGTCCATTCCTTTTACTTACATGTTAGAATATCTTCTACTTTAGTTTTCTCTCGTATACATGTTGCTCTATTTATGACTCTTATTTTTATTATCATCATTCTTTCCATAACTCTTTCAAGTTATAATCAGCTTATGTTGTAAGGACTTTAGTAAGGATCCAAGTTTCTGATGCTTAAGTTTATACTGTTACGACCATCTGATTAAATACTTTCCTTTGTAAAAAAAGACATTATATATATATATATATATATATATATATATATATATATATATATATATGAATGAAAATCAACACAATATCGTGTTCAAATAGAATTAGATTTCTACCTCAAACTTGGGATCGGACCCTAGCCCTTTCGAATGAAAGGTCACGTCGCTCTGCTGGCATGGTTGGAAGCGACCTGGCCTTTCATTATTCGTTATTTATAGTTTTGATATAATTTTAAACACCTGGAAAGCAAACTGTATGAAATATTGTCATATTAGTATTTTGTTTTTCATTTACAAAAAAACTTCCACCAGAAGGATCTTATCATAACTGTGAGACCTTCAAACCTCAAACATTGGGGATGGGGGTAAAAGGATATAACCAGGTGGGGGTTAAAGATGATGGTGGAGAGGTGGCAATTGGGTAATCTTAATGTATGGCTTGACGAGGTTTGCTCATTAACATTTATGAAGTGATGATGGTAATACCCCTATTGTTACATTTAATAGCAATGATTCCAACTCGCAATGAAAACGGGCATATATCGTTCTAACTTTGTTTTTAGGTGGTTACTGAACATCTTCGGAACATGGGATTTTCACCCAAAAGAAATACAATTCCAACACCAACTTGCAAAGTAGTTAGCGGTCTTGTGTGATCCTTGGGAACATCCAAATATTATAAAATATTGGATACAGGTAGTATATATATATATATATATATATATATATATATATATATATATGGTTATGTCGTCAGAAATTAGATTTGCAACAGGAACTTATACTTAGATTCGTGATTCATAGTTCATTACTTTGAGGACTTTGTGGGATTGACTAACCAGGTGGATTTCAAACCAGTCTCAATTCCATAACTGCTTTTGTTGAATTAATTGTGTTAACCAACAATTTAACATAATATAACCCCCTTAAAACACCAAAGTTTCTAGTTCGAATACTTTTCCACTATTCCTTGATGGGGAACATTTCACGTGGATTTTGGATGAATCACGCACCATATAATTTACTTTAACGAGTGAGCACATCACTTCTATGATAATGGATATTCAGACGTAACATATACAGTAGATATGCATAAAAGGAAACAAAATCCAGCGACAAACAGTGTTTGAACAGATTATAACTTCAAACTGAAACTAGAATAATATAAAAGAAAAATAGGTTGAAAACATCGTATGCTGCATAAAAAGGTGTGGTTGCATTTGGTTGCCCTGTATGTAAAGAAGGTGTGAATCACTGATTAGAAAAGCATAAAAACTGCAAGTAAGTAATAATGTAACAATGCTTTCTACGGAGAAATGTAAGTATAGCTGCATGAATATTGTAAATATTAAAATTTTATGGATTTTTGTGAATCAGTGGATATCTCCAGACTAGAAGAGGCAGCCAGTTACGTTCTCAGTCTCCAATTTTGTGTTTCGGGGGTAAAACCCGACCCGAGAAACAAACTGAACAAAATGCTCCTCATGAATAAAAAGTATTTTACGTAAAAAACATATTCAGCGCAGCGGGTGTACACACACAAACAAACACTTTCCCTCCAGTATGTTTTGTCCAATGTAAACATTTTGTCTTTTGGGTAAATTTTGCCTGTTAATTACATTTTATAATTCTTTGGCAAGATACCACTGCAAAAGAAAAATGGAAACTGATCACATAATAAGTGATTTGTCTAGGTTCGGAAATAACTGTCGATTCATATGAATGAGTGTATTTCGACTTAGTATCCGTTTATCAGAAGATATATTACAGCTTATTCATAGTATACTTTTCTGCTGTCATGGACTGATGTGTTAGTGTGCCTGTTAGTAACAAACACTCGACAGCCGCAGGCAAAACCATATTAAAGTAAAATCAAAACTGACACAAGAAAATTTATATATGCAGAAATCCTGAAAATATATAGTACATGTATAATTACATTTTAAGGAGGATTTAAGAAATTATTAAAAAATAAATACATAACTATGTCAAACACCTTTTATGTATATTCAACTAATGAATTACGTATTACAAAGAGAGAGAGAGAGAGAGAGAGAGAGAGAGAGAGAGAGAGAGAGAGAGAGAGAGAGAGAGAGAGAGAGAGAGAGAGAGAAAGAGATTGCTAGCTTCAAATTATGTACACAGACGAATATTAACCTTGGCGCCATTAGGTGCACCATATATATCAAGTGCGCCGGCACATGTCCTTCTCGTTTCGTACACAACTTTATTACCTTAAATATACTTTAGTCTGACCATACATCAAAGACAAGTATCAAGAACCACACATCGATAAAAAATCGTGTATGTGAATGTGCGTTTGTGCGACCTCAATTGCATACGATGAATTACACTTTCATATGAATGATCTCTAATAAACCACGGTTATCCAAATTCTGGTACATTTGATAACTATCCAAGCCATTCTAAATGTGCGCTGTAGCTTCCATCAGTCACTTGGAAGTGCGCGAGATCAGATACGCCAACAATTTCTGGTGATAGACAACAGAAGCAAAGTCGTTTTGGAACGAAGGGCGAGACGCAGCAAAGGCGTTGGCGGCGTCTCTCGTCTAAAAGGCCCTCATAACCTCAGTGTCTTTAACAACCCGAGTGACTCAATCCCAGCAAAAACCTCTCATCATCCAGTTGACCGTGTCAGGGTTAGTTAAAGGACATTTTCTCGCGCCGATGGTTCTAGTCCCTCCAGGTTACATGACGTCAGAGTTGGAAGTCATTTGAGATCTGCTTCATTGTGTCACACGAGAAGCAAGCGCAAAAGGGTAGTTTTTATGCATGATGTCACAGATGATTGCTCATTCATCTGAGGATTAGGTGTAGAAGATTTACTAGATTTAACCAATATGAAAGCACGATATTCGATGAGTTAACTAAAACAGATTGTTTCTATTGACAGGTGCAGTGTCGAAAAAAAAGAATCAAAGAGCTTTCTAGAGAAAACGCTTCACAGTTTCTTGGGAAAATACATGTGAATATTGATTTTAAATCGTGCTGAAAAACAAAATACACACTGGTATGGTTTTTATGAAAACACTATACAAAAACTCTTACAAACTAACAAAGACTAATAGGAATTTCTTTAACAAAAAAAAAAGAAGAATGAAAGGATAATTATATGGCTAAGATTTTAGTAAAGCTAGGATGTAAAGAACTCTGTACTTTAATACGCGAAGCAAAAAAATTTTAACAACGAAAAGTAAGCTAATAACCCCATGGGGAAAAGTGTTATCTAACAGACTACACCGACACAAAAAGATAAAAAAAAAATAGAAAAGAAGAAAAATGAGAAAAAAGAGAAAATGGCATAAGAGGCAAAAAGAGCATAAACAATGTCATCCCGACGGTAAACAATAGTTGGGGTGTCTGAGCAGACAAGTGGCCGTGGCACTCGTGAGGAAGGGATCCATCAATGTCATCATTGTTGGAATTTGCTGTAATAAATCCGACTTGAGCACATTTTACGACTACGGCCCCTCCGGGCATAAATTCACCGTTAACTGAATATCCGAGTGGCTGATGCGACAACTGCTCCTGAAGAAGATTCCAGTGATGAACCATAATGCAGAATATTAACCCAGTATCCTGTTACATATGGGAGACTCGGTGAGGATGCAGGAGTTGAGGGAAGGGATAAGGATAGGGTGCAAGAGGAGGTTGCTTAGGTAGAGAGAGAGAGAGAGAGAGAGAGAGAGAGAGAGAGAAAAGGGAAGAACAGTGGAATGAGATGACAAACGTAGAAAGGTAACAGTGTAACTTCATCCTTAAAGAGGGGAGAATGAAAACAAAGAGAAAACTTAATAAATAAACATTCGTATGATAAAAGCGAAGAAGAAAACAATATAATGAAAATGAGTTTAATGACAGTAAAGGAGGGCGGGCAGAGAGAAGCTTGAGCGCTAAAGGACACGTCCCGACATCCCTCCTCCTCCTCCTTCGGCCTCTAAGGAAGTAATGACAATTCGCTCAAGTGGATCAGATTTCTAAAGTCAAAACGATCATATGACGCTTCTTAGTCGGGGGATGGGGAGGGAGGGAGGGGAGGACTATTTCCTTATAAAGAGATGTAATTATTCTTTCAGTTAAGGAAACGCAAGACTGACTTTTAAAAGCGCAAGTTTTTCTATCTAATTCGAAAATTGCAATGTTTTATATTTGTCTTTAATGTTTAAACGTCATTTTAAATCATTGAGACTATGCTCTCAAAACGGTTAATTCTGTGGTACAGTTAAGTGCATCATCAGATAATCTTAGTTCGTTCAGATATTAAATTACTCTGCAGTACTTAGTCATTCTACCTCCCACCGTAGGATTAAGCAAATCTACGAAGACGTAAACAGAATAATTTAGCGATAAATACACCCAAAGACAGAAGGCAATCTAAACAAATACATGAGCACATTCTGAAGTCTCTAACCAAAACGCAAGTAAACTAGTTTATTGGAAGAAGCTAAACAATACGAAAGTTGCATGGAGATAAAATTTAATGTTGATACATGACAATTTAAAGAAAAAAACGCTTTAGTTGGATGGAACCATTGTGTATTTACTTAAATAGTCATTCAATTTCCATCCGTCAATAACAATGAAGAACTATGTAGATACAGCTGGCCATCGCTTGACTCTGATTGGTGGAGAATTTGAAAGTATAATCTGGCCTGAAACAAATAGAATAATTACGACTTCTAATAAGAAAATTAGCCAAGATGAACCATTCTGAGGTACCACTATGGGCCAGACATCATACGAGGACAGGGAGGTCGAGGAAAGTAGAAGAGGAGGAGGAGGAGGAGGAGGAGGAGATGAATGGGTGAAAAGGCGGAATCAACCAAAAATCAACCCACTTTACCCTGACTCAGAGAGAAAACATCCAAGACAACCATTACTTTGCAGAGGCTGCATATTTTAAAAAGACATGGAGCCGACTCGAGTTAAGTCCAAGAACACGACTTGTCTCAACCTTAATAGAAGATTTGCGTGCTGCTTCGGATTTGGCAATAAATGGATGAATATAGAGGGGGAGAGGAGAAAGCAATTAAGGGCACGAGGGTATATATCCGAGCAATGACATATTACATCCGGAGCTTTTTGTGACGAAAGTCCCGACTCGTGTCATGTGACATCTATGTCTCGCACGTCTTAGTCGTCGCGTCTGCCCGAGATGCAGAGGATGAATTAACTGTGGTATATGATTAATAATCTCGCTGACCCATATCTTTTGTCTCCTTCATAAAGACATCATGAAGGCAGAGGAGGAGACGGGGACAGTCCGACAACGGGGAACATATAGGGCACACTTCAACAGCTTCAGTTTTCAGGTTTCATCGTGGCTGCAGATGGTTAGTGTTGGATTTAGAATGATGAATTCGCAGAGGGACCTGCTTCCTCCCTCCCTCCCGTTCAGACGACAAACGTGAATACTTAATTTACTAAATGATTCCATCTTGAGACTGCGAAAGTTTGCCACCCACCGACATTCAAGAACACGAGACTGTCATTTTAACGACACTTGTAACAACATGTTCTTAATTTTTGCTTGTTTCCTGTTCAACGAAATAGTTGCCTTCATCATAATATCCTGCAAAGATATCAGGTTAACTCTCTTCTGTCCCATGCTTACATATGTTTCCTTGAAAAAAATTAAGTGAAATATTCGAAAACTATGGCATAAAGGGTCTAAATACAAATTCTTATGCAATAACGATGGCTGACGCAATAAAAAATTGTCCTTGTAAGGATAATGTTATCTTCTTATCGATAAAGATGTCAGGTAAAATACACGCATTTGCCTTAAAAACATCATTTCGGAAAAATATTGTTCTTAGGTGAATTTTTACTAGCACTGACGCATCGAAGTTCTAAGATCCATAAAATATTACATGCAAAAGTAATGGTTTTTAAAGCAGAAGTTATCTTTTGCCGGAAGAAATTCCATGAGGTCACGAGGTTTGTTAAATTACTCTTGAGAAAAAAAATTCTTGGATTAATTCCTTTAAATTAAACATGTTTTCTATTAGTGCTTAATATGAAATAACCAATTCATGAAAACATTTTCTTATCGGATTTTTTCCTTCTGAAATAGTTGTTTTGCTTAAATATCTGAGGGTTAGTTGGAATAACTGAGAGAGGGAGAATAAATGACATAAGTTAACTACTGTAGAAAATTCCTTATAACCGGTAAGGTAAACTTTATGTACAGTACAAAGATTTCCTTTGGTCATTCAAAATATAACACGCGCATTGGTAGATTTCTAGCTAATCCCTTATTCTGAAGAATTTATTCCTTTTAGATTTCTAGCTAATCCCTTATTCTGAAGAATTTATTCCTTTTACCAACTAGTTTTTCACATGTAAATGCCTGGTTTCTTTTTTTGGGGGGTGGGGGGTGGGGGGGGGTTTCTTCATATATTTTATATATTTCATATTTTCAAGTTAATGTAATAATTCCCCCAAATCACATCCAAAATAAGAAGTTTAATTGATGCAATAAGAAAAAGCAATGGAAATAACGAAATACGTGTTCACTAAATTCAATAAGAAAAGAACAGTGTAAGTGCTTTGTGTCCGTTTTAAAATAGCGGGATTATGTGACCTCACATTAACGCAAGTGCGTAATAAGATGCGCATACGCATTTTCATATATGGCGAGTTTTTTTTTTCCTAAAACTTTTTGCTTAATTGCCTTCATTCAAATATCGACAAATAGAACATAACAGATTATAAAATCATCCCCATCTACGTTTGCATTACAAATGAAGTGAAATGCAGAATAAAACTGGGAAAAATATTCAGCGTTAGTGTCCTATACTTCGGATACCTTGAGAGCCTCATTTTGATAAAGCAAAAAGAAATACTACAACATTTTCCATTTGATGGATGTCCACAAATGAAAAAATATCCTTTTCTTTGCTTTTCCATTTTCGATTTTCGTCTGATGTAAGTAAGGTCTCTTGCAGAGTTGCAGTTTACTTATGAATAAGAAGAGCAATAATAATAATAATAATGACAACAACAACAACAACAACAACAACAACAACAACAACAACAACAACAACAACAATAATAATAATAATAATAATAATAATAATAATAATAATAATAAACAATGGCTATCTTACAAATAGGAGGAAAAACACCCATATCGCCAACTGCATGAAGTAGAAGATGAAAGAAACGACGCAGGTCACAACACATTCATAATAAACAGCATAAAAAACATCTCCGACGAAAGAAGAACTCTGAGAAGGAATAGTTGCATTATTGCTACAACTGAATAATTGAATGCAATTGCAAGCACCAGTGGCTGTAATAAAGTAATAATGTAGAATTTTTTTATATGAGATTATAAAAAACATAATGTAAAAATCCACCATGTAATGATCGTCGTTAAATAAAAGCAACAGTGACGAAGACCGAAATAACAGCCGAGGGTTAGGTCGCTATGATGATTGCTAGGTGCATGACAAAAGGCGATGATAACCATGAAATGATAATGATGATACGCTATACGTTCCTGACATTAGCAGCAGCATTGAATAATGGACGAGTAAAATAATAGAGGAACAGCTTCGATAAATAACAAAACAAAGCCAAAGTAAATGATAGAAAGAAAAAAATATAGTGTGAAACAATTTAACGTGTAGTTCGGCTGACGATGACAGACCTTTGAAAAAGGATACTGCTCAATCCTCCTTTCAATTGACATGATCCTTGAGGCTGTTGGGAGGAAAACATTTTCAGAAACTGCAAAGCGCAACAGGTTTCACGTCAGGCAGATTCCCAGTAAGGTCTATCGGGCGATAACATATAAACAAAAACATCTGAACACACCAGCTAATAACAATGTCATAATCATCATCATCATCATCATCAGAAGCATTAACAGCAACATGAACAACAGAGACGAACAATGACACTCAAAAGGAAGTGGTCTTGAAGAGAGCACCATGAGTGGAGTTGCCAACGATACCGTGGCACCTCTGGGTAATGGATGTAGATTGCTCTATCAGATTACCCCCAGCCATTTGTTTTGATCTTGCTGCCTACTTCTTCCTCCTTCTCATCATTTCTATTTCCTTTTTGTTTTCTTGGGTTTTCTATGCTTCTCAGTGGCCTCGTTTTTTACTTGGTTCGTGTAGTGTATCTGATACTGCCTTGTCTTTAAATACAATTTTATTTCACTGAAGTACAATCTGTCAATTTTGATTCTGCTAACTTCGTCTAAATATTCCGTTTATATTGATGTGACCTGTCGGAACATTTCTTTCCTGACTTTCATTAGTATTCCCGTTTCCAAATCTTAATCGTACCAATGTCACCCGCCAAAGCTCCTGTGTATTCCCTAAACATCTCATCGTCTCCATCTCTCAATGTCCACCTCTTATTAAAGCCTTCTCAGTCTTGCCATTCTCCATCCTCCTCCCCCATCTTACCACGTTCGTTGTTGATGGGGTCAATTGAAGGTCGTTTGAAAAGTCAAGACACCCAGGAGTTTTCTTCTCCTTCTTCGTCTTCTTCATCTTTCTCTTTTTATGAATGGAATCCGTTCGTTGTCACTGGTATCATTTAAGTCTGATATTCTGACACGCTATGTTACTTCAGAAATAATTGCTTGCGATTTGGGAAGGGTTTTGCCATTTTTTCTGCAAAGGGTGTTTATAATAATCGAATAATGCGTGAATCTGGAAAGTTTGCTTTTTTTCTTGAAATAGTGACATTATTATTTTTAGAAAGGGGGCAGCTGGCACAGATCTAGACGTTAGCAATTTCCACAAATTGGAGGATTTTCCACATTGAATTAACAATAGAAAAATATTATGATCGATGATATAGAAAATAAAATTATTAAAGAATTCTGAAATTGTCAGCAGGGATAAAAAGTGACAATAGGCTTTTTTTTTTATAGAAAATAAAAAAAATAATTTCGGGATTATAGACTGGAACAGGAACATTTTGGAAAAAAATCGAAAAAGTTATGCTAGTCACAAATTAAGAAAATTTAATACACCGCAACAACTGCGTACGGCATCTTATAATAATAACTAGTACCTTGAAATCAACACCACTTCCAACACTCTACAAATAGGCGGGTATTGCACCACCGCACATCCGCAGAGACATCCATACTAGGACACAGAAGCATAGTCAAGAAAATGATACGAGACACCCCCTCTTTGGTTACATAGCCTCAGCAAGAAGACTGAAGTCCAGAAAGAGCTTTATGACCATTCATAGTTTGTATCCTGTGCAGTCAGCTCAACATAGGCTCGAAAAGTGGAGAAAAAGGGACCACTACCCACCAAATACAGCCATCCAGAGCTCAAACGAACAACTACCAAGTGGAACAACCCTTTCAAGAAAAGACTAGGTTACATTAGATAGCGCAAGAACTAGATTGGGTAAGACTGGGAGCGATATCTGTAAATGGGGACTCTCATCCATTGTATCCATTTTTTTTTAATGAGGTGCATTTGCACCGACTCGCAGCGGTGCCCTTTTAGCTCGGAAAAGTTTCCTGCTATCTGATTGGTTAGAATTATCTTGTCCAACCAATCAGCGATCAGGAAAAATTTCTGAGCTAAAAGGGCACCCCTACGAGTTGGTGTAAATAAGCCTCACTAAAAAGAATTGACAATAGTGAGTGCCAGTATGGCTACCTAGTGCAAAATATGCAACACATCCTTCGTGAATGTGAACTGGGACCCACCTTTACAGATCAAGACCACTTGAATACCGATGTCCTGGCGCGACAAGATATGATGATGACCTTATTATATGTAGACAGAATATGAACTGTTATAAACCTTGCTAGAAGAGCAATTATCCTACAGTAAACCAGATGTATTTTTGCACGTTCAACGTAAAACATTGCAGCAGATGGCACCATTTAGCCTACCTGTTATACATAGGGTCATAATTCATTACAGTATCTTTTACTTTTAATTAAATATCACTAGGCAACAAGAAGGAACCTCATTAACACTATCATTCCTAAATCGAATCAGAGGCCACTAACAGTAGTTCTTGATATTATCATAGCTTTAAGCTGTCATACACAATCTAATTACATTTTCCTATCATAGGCCTAATGCAATGTCTTCTAAACTGTTTAACTGCAAACCCATTGAGTCTTAAGATATACCATGTATACCTTCAACGAGACACTAAAATTCTAACATTTCCACGAGGGAGTTCTATTCAATTCAAGACACCTGCTTCATGGAACTGACTGAATATTATAGGTCTGTATTAGAACGCAAAACTGATAACTACTCAAAAAACTTTTTTTGAGAAAGTAACAGAGGACAAGACTTAGAAAACACTAATTTATAAAAATAAATAATATTATATCTAAATAAATATATCTTAATAAAATACTCATCTGATATGTTTAATGTTTCTATGAAGATGGGAGTCGGGAGCTATTCCCACTCTGCGTCAAATCATCAATGCTATGATGTTCCACTGATTAATGGCATTGCTATTTTAATAGGCAATGTAACTGAACTCGGAGAAAGTAATTGTTTTTGGATAATATATCTAGAAATGACATATCTAGAAATGACTAACGTGACATCCAAGGACACAAAGGAGTCAGCTAGTTTGGTGTAATAAAAAAAAGGTCACAAGACAACGAATCAAACAATTGATTACACTGATAACAAAATCGTAAGAACTGGCATATTAGGATAGTAAGATAGGTGGTGAGAAGGAGCCGTCATTGTTTGAATTGGGAGCTCCCTTCCATGAAAACATAGGGTAAATACCCATCTGGGATTCTTTCTCTTTTCTGCTGCTGAGTGTGAGACTGGGAGTTCTATCTCACTAAAAACTGTCCAAAGATATTCGTTTCTGCGTTATGTTTTAGGATGTGCTGAAAATGACATTGCATTATCAAATAACTATTAACTACTCTGTTGGCTACAGCCTTATTTGAGTGTTAATTTTCCACTATATTCTGTATCTCAGCCAAGTTAACATATATTTCTTTGTTTACTACACTACCAGCAGCCACCCTTCCTTACTCCTCCACAAAAGACATTTCTCTGCTACCAATTGTTGCTGCTCCTTCTGAAAGTCTTGGCATTTTTCAGTGGTTATCTCTGTGTTATGGTCCTCGGCCAACTCCACATCATCATCATCATCATCATCATCAATGTCAAAGGTCATGGACTTGCCTAGAGACACAGTGTTCTCAACTATAGGCTGCCTTACTCAGGCTCAAAGCCTCTTTATTGCCTCTCTGATGCATAGTCTAGCCATAACTTCCTATAGGTGGATTCCAGGGTTCTGGAAGATGCCTTCCCACTATATTAAAACCAATTAGTGGTGGAGGTTGAGAGATGCTCTCCCACAGAATGTAGCATATTGAAGTCTTAATATTTCAGTAATTTTACTTTAGGAAAGCACATAGTTTAGAAATGTCCAAATACCTAAAACACAATAAAGATGGAGTGAGCACTTGGTTGGGAGGGTTTCATTGGAGATAATACTAGATCTTCAATTTTTTCCCTTCTCCATTAAATCCTCCCCTTCTTTCTTTATAAGCAACACAAATGCATAAAGCAGAGAAAAGTCCACAAAGCATTACAGATAATATCTGCATTATATTTCCTGTTACACCAAATCTGTTTCCAGGTCTTTTGAATACACAATTACATATACAGATATATTTTTATAAAATAGAGGTACATCTGGGAGGAGTAAGGTACCAGGATCAGTGGAGATTGTGGTCTTGAACAGAAAGATTAAGACATCCATCGCAGATGTTAAAAGATGTTCATCCCTGTGTTTGAGTATGGAGGTGAGCTACTGCACTGTTGGCAGTTTTAAGGGTTTACAATATAGAGCTCATCAAAGAAATCCAAATAAAAAGTAATTATTATATTGCTGCAAAGCTGCACACAGCCCACGTCTGGCTCTGGCCAGATGGGACAGGCAATCTACTGTTTTTAAAAAATAACTATATCTAATTCAACATCCTTGACCCTTTCCATTTATGCTAATGTAGAGATTTACAGTTAAAGTAGAAGAAATACGAAAATACAAAGGAAACATGTGCGTCAGAAAAGAAAAGTCTTCTGTCATAAAGCCATAACATTCAGATCCTGTAATTGTATTGATTCCTTCTTCTCTATGCATATACAGCAGCCTTTTGCATTTGTACATTGTAAATCACTCGACACAGGCTATAACAGAAACCTCTTCAAAGCGTTTTTTTCCCTTGCATCAGCCATGAAAATTGACAATAACGTTTAGAGATATTTTACGCCTAAAGTAGAGGAATAAACAAAGGCCTTCAGACCGATGGGACTAGCGCTTACCATCATTACCAAAATTACCTTAAACAGAGTTGCCAAGAGAGGAGAGGTATGGAGAGGGAGAGGAAAATTTTGAGTCAGATGCAGACCATAGTAACCAAAGAAATAAAAAAAAATTGAGGAATGGTCTCGCACAGTAAAATATTTAATCCATATTTATTATGCTGGTCAGATTGTTCACTCATGTCTCCCGACAATATTTTGGCGAAAAAAAAAAAAATCATTATTATTATTTTTGACTTATGCTACATTCTCGATGAGAATTTATCTCAACCACCACCAGCAATTGAATTTAGTATAGTCTTTGTCTGTAATTTTGACAGTGGAGGATATTGATGCGGGTTTTCCAGAAATTTATGAATGTTAACTCAGTACAAGAGACTACTTCAAAGTACCTTTGGAGAAGTGCCTTTGTGTGTAAAGATACTTAAAATAAAAGGATGTCCTCCGGCATTTTTCTTCCAAAAGAGGAATGCCTATCACAACTGAACAACACTTTTGAACGAATATAACCTTCGGCCTCATAGGACCCTTGAAATTCCCCAACATAATTTCTAGCAGTTTCTTTATTAGAATTGCATGCCACTTATCTTTTTAAGCCTTTCTAATAACCTCGGATCCCCTTAAACATCTCACTAACATACGAAAACGAAGCTCCTGTCGTTGACCTTGGCGGACGTTAGTATTAAATTTAGACTTAGCATCACAATACTTTACAATCTGTTTATTCATTAACATTATTTATTGACAAAACATATATCTGTGGGAGAAATTCATGTTAGTAGATAAGTTTCGATTCACATTACTTGATATTTATTTGAAAACAATGATGCTATTAGGCCAAAATACTTTCAACCAATCATCTAGTATGAAACCTCTCCGAGCTAAAACGGCACCCCTGGGAGCTAGTGCAAATGTGCCTCATTGAAAAAGTTAACATAGGTATTCAGTTAATTCTAACGGTTTTAGGGATGTTTGGGGATGTGCTATTCGAAAGCAGATTACACTAAACTGCAAAACTTTCTATGAACTGGAAATACACTGTTGGTCCTACGCTTCTTCAGTTGTGCAACTTCTTTTAAGATGAATATAATCTTGGTACCGAGGAAAAACCGTTCCAAAAATACAATTCTTGCACTTATTTGATCGAGTTCTGGTCTATTTAATATTAGGGGTTCTACTGTATATTTATTCATTATTATACTGTTTTCCTTAGCACAAGATGACTTCAAAGGAAAACAACAGAAATCACTGCCTCATTCATTTTTTACTGGTGAATCATTGAACTTTCACAGTATTTGTTGCTTTATATATCTACCCAGAAGGATTACCAGCACTGTATAAAGCCTTCCTACAGTTACTGCACTCTTCACACACTGATGTGCTTCCTGGATATCAAAGCACCACCTTCCTAACATGTCTTTTCCACCAAATATACACACATAGATATTACATATATATATATATATATATATATATATATATATATATATACATACACACACACACACACACACACATATATATATATATATATATATATATATATATATATGTATGTGTGTGTGTGTACACATTAAGTATATACATTTCTAAGAATTCTGTTTCAAATTCGCTCCTATTCTTTTGTAATATAATTGCCCCTTCAATACCTGGGATGCTATCGTACAACAGAGGGACGATGCATCATTAAAGAACAGGCTTAAATGGCATT
>NC_090732.1:14955582-14973082 GCF_036898095.1 Palaemon carinicauda
GGTACGGTGTCGGTTGAACAAGAAATTTCCTGTTGCATTGAGTTTTTGTATATAAAGGCAAGTGTCTGTAATAAAGTTACTCAGATGCTTTCATCCTGTCTTTGAGTCACAACCTTCTCTCGGCTCGTCACATTGGGTATGCAAGTGGGGGCATGTAAGTGGTCTATTTATACAATCAGCGATAATTTTAATGAGACTAAACAGACACGAACAATACACTCACTCTTTTTTATACTAACTCTTATTATCATTTAACGATGGAATAAAATGAAATAATTAATTGAAAAATAAAAAGCCCAATGGAGTGTCCAGGGATATACAAGATCTATCACAAGTTCATGTAATAAAAAGTACAATGAAATCGTGAATTAAGGAAAATAATTATTTACTATAAATAAATAAAATAATAATTAAATAAACAAATATAAAAGCATGCAATTTCTTAGCAGAGATTAGAATATATAACAGAAGCATAGTTGCGATAAAAACAAATCGTCATAAGGGTTACAATTCCCTCAAAATATCAATCACAAGATCTCTGAGCAATGAAAATGTTAAATCTCGAGAACATTGCAACAAAACATTTCGAGATCAGCATAAAGAAACTGTTCTGTTCAATTATAATTTTTCTTCAGGGTAAACAAGATCACAGCAACAAACCTCTTCAACGGCATAATAGCGGCATTTCTGACATTATATTTGGTGACAAAAACCAAACAGTTGAATAATTTTTTTTTTTTTTAACGCATGATCAAAAAGAAAAGTAAAAAAAATAATAATAACCTGTCTGAAATAAGACACTCCCACAGTGCATGTAACTCGCCCATAAAGATGAGGGCATTAAATCATTTGTGAGAAAACGGTAAATCTCGAGAGGTCAATTGTGGACTGACCTCCACAATGGCCAGACCAAAATCTCTTGAGATTCAAATCTTTTCTTACTTCATTGACCCTTTCTAGACTTGTTTCTTTCTACTTACATCTATTGGTACAACTCTAACGCGTGGCAATAGGCTCAAAAGAATTGTATTGTTATTTTGCCGCTACTTGAAAAAGTTCATCTCTAAAGGCATATTGTTGGTTATTTAAAGACCATAAAAGTCATTTTTTTATATCTCTAAAAATGTTACAAGAGCATCTGCTCAGGTAATGTGTAGCGTCATATGTAGCTGGAGATGAAAATAAAGTGCATGGTTGTACTTCATGAATAATACTTATAATTACCAAATGTAATGACTTGCAGAGGAAAGTCAGAAGATCCAAAATAAATTCCAATAACACTCGGAGTCTAATTTTACTTAGAATATGAAATACAAATATTAGGACATTAATAAATTCACAGATATCTAACTAAAGCGAGGAAACAAGTTGGCCCTAGCCCAATAATAAAGATCTAAATATTCTAAAATGTAAGATCATGTCATAACATGAGGTTTCAAAGAGAGAGAAAAAATAAAGCTTGGCAGAAGAGAGAACGAGCAAGGAGAGGGTTGCTGATCCTCAGAGAATCTTATAATTGGTGACCTGAGACAGGAAGAGTATCCCTCTTTCAGCTCTATGCAGACAGGAAAAATCACCTAAACAGGAAAAGGCCATCGAGATAAATGTGGCAAATTGCTATTGAGAAGAGAACATTATAAACCCAATAGACAATCCATGTATAGGGCAAATATCGCACCATAAAAACAACAAAATGAAACGACTTGATAAAAGAATAGAAATTGATTCAAATCAAGGAATAAAGTCATTAGTATGAAGTTTAGCCGATGCAGTCTTGCGTCAGATTCTATCTGATACCTAAAGATAAAAAAGGATTGTCAATGACAATGTAGGCAGAAATGTAAGGAAGTCCCAAGTGGATTTTGTATAGTAAAAACCAAACCAGCTAGAATGAGCTAAGTAAACGTTTATGAAAATCAATAGCAATGAAAATAAGCATGGTAAGATGATAATTTGAAAAGTTAAAGGAGTCGTTTTAACAGGATGATTCAATAAAAACTTTCAAGAAAAAAGATTTATCCAGAGCTTGACAATTAGGAAAAAACTGACAGTGAATTGTGAAGGAATAAGATCTTGGTCAGATCTCTTGTATTTTCTTTATGGAAGTGAATCATTAAACACACTACCAGCGATAGAATACAGTGGAAGGAAGAGGTGTAGAACTATAAAAAGACAGACCAATAGGAAAAGTTAGGCTGTAATCAATGTAAAGAAAATTTATGAAAAAAAAGAGCAGAAGAAAGAGGTAATTTCTCCATAACTTGCAGCTACACCATATATATATATATATATATATATATATATATATATATATATATATATATATATATATCTATATATATATATAAAATTGGATTCTGAAAATATAGAATTAAAGGAAAACGACAATAAGTACATTTTAACAAGGAATAAAGATTTTCCATCAAGACAAAGCGATTCTTAAATGGCGCATGAGTAGAAGAAAGTCAGATTATGAATAATAGATATTTCAACTCTCTCTACCAGATGGCTGAGGAACAGAAGTGGCCAAACCAGAAATTTGGAGACAGTTTATCCAGCAAAGGTAAACCATTAGCAGTACATGGTTACAGACGACGGCATTTAAAAAGTCCTCAGGATGAGGAACTTTCTGGCCCTGGGAAATTAACAAAGGTTATGAACCCTTCCTGAGTGGGGATACCTTAACGTGGTGAAAGAGTTTGCATATCGTCATGATCAGCAAAACTGTACAAGCTAGTGTCACGCATACTAGGTTGGTTTGCTGTGAGCGATCAAACGAAAATCTCCCAACATCACCAATCCGCACTGGCCAGCGTGGTGATGAGAACTGGCCAAACCCTAGATATTACTAAGGACATGTCTGAGGCCTTTTTAATACAGTGGACTATAAAATGCTGCATTTGTTGTTGTTGTTGTTGTTGTTTTTGTATGAACTGATTAAAATAAGGGAACCAACTATAACCCCATGATGAAACTATGAGAAAAAGATACTTTCATTCAAAATTAAAAGTGACATGTTGGTCTTTGCTTTGTGGGAAGAGAATGAACAAGGGAAAACTCAAATATTGCAAGTTCGATAGGAAAAAAGGCCTAAAGATATTTTTCAGTAACTATTAGTAAAAATTTTAAAAACAAATTCAAATAATTTTGAATATTTGACTGATGACTGGAAGCTTAATATTTCATACCTTCATGTCTATTGAAAAAAAAAAATCGAAGTTATGGACCCTTGAACAGCTCAGACTATAAGGCTCAAGACAAAAGGTTACAATAAAAGGGACGACCATATTCATGAGATTAAAGGAGAGGTGTACTTGAAGTCGAGTGTATGAGAGCGGAAGATTTGTACAAAATGTGTCAGAATTTTCAATCTAGTTATGGTAATGATCAAGGGCTTTGATTAGAACAAAAGGGTCCTTTGCCTTACTTAAATCACATGTAACTTGACTTTTCTCTCTACCTTAATTCAACGTAGTGTATCATGTACCTGAAAATAATGTAGCATTATGAACTTATACTACAGACATACTTTAAAACTTCTTTATGAAATATTCATAATCAATATCATTTCCCAATTTTCTCCTTTTCTATAATAAATTCTAAAAAGCAAGTTTTTATTCTCTCTCAATTCTTAATATTAGCACTAGAGCTTTGGCACCCTTTAATAATAAAAACAGACTTTCACATAATTAGCACTGGCCAAACTAAATTCCAAGAAACGGCGCTAAATGGTTAAACAAATACTTAGGCTTACTAGGAATTATTAGTGCGTTCTACTTGTTTCCATGAAATACGACATTTCCCTTCCTAATATCTTTCAATGTTCTTCGTTAAAGGCAAGTTATAATGCTGCTGTTCTTTAAAAAGCCCTACAACTGTGCAGCAGTTCTTCAGTTTTTTCTAAACCAAGGTAATTCCTGTTATTGTTTACTTTTTCCTTGATTTATCAGTATTTATTGCTCTCTATATATGTTCGCTCTGCTCCTCTTAATCTAAACCACATGACATTATAGGCTATGGCGGTATGCTTATCAAGTCATGGCTTCCGTTTTAATGTCAGCACACACAAACACACACACAAATACACACACACACACACACACACACACTACTACTACTACTACTACTACTAATAATAATAATAATGATAATAATAATAATAATAGTAACAAATCGTGTAATCATAAATTCTATGCAAACTGCAAATAATTAACTTCGGAAACACGACTCCTGGTTGATATTAATGCGTTGAATGGAATTAATAAGATTAAGCCGGTAACAAGTCTCAATTAGTTATCACAATGATATCTAATAAGAATCACAAACTAATTATCACGCCAATCTCTGACTTGAATTTTTCAGAGTAAATGATTTTGTTTACACTAAAGAATTAGTCGCCATAAGAGATTCGGCACAATGCATAGAAAGACATGCATGTAACGACAGTGAGAAAGACTAGAAAGGCGAAATCACTTGACAGAAATCACTGACCAAGAGCGAAAAAAGGAGATAAAACTCAATTGATACTCATGTTGGCTAAGTGCTTAATTCGAGACAAAAATTACGACGTTCGTGTAATGAGATATTTTCTTCTTTTTCTCAGTGTGGCTTAGCTTTTGATTTTTTCCAGTGAATGGCTTAATTACATGTTTTCGTGTGGGGACTCCTAAGTACATTCCTGATAACAACAGTTTCTGACATGCAATCGCACAGTCTCTGGTCTTTTTTGTTCTATTTAAATTTATTTAACTGGCACTGTAATTCATTCCAAAGATCTCCCCTTCTCTTATAAAAGACTGCAATAGCAGAGATGAAGATAGAATTCTTCTGCTTTTATATTTGTTTGTGTATTTACGTACTGACAATTCCATGAAAGACAATCCCTCGCCACTCTCTTGAATTAGTCGTTTTCGTTGATTTCATATCTAAGTTCAATGTTTATATAACCTATTCTTAATTCAACTTAAGCATTCCTAACGTTTACTACTGTGTTGCTTATGCTTATGAATTTCGGCCTTATGGCCTTGGAGGCCATTTAGCACTGTGTTGCAACTGAGGAAAACTCAACAAAAAATTATAAGAAGTTGGATAGCAAGAAGGAAGAAAGGTAGCTGAACAGAGGTAAAGTACAGCAGAAGGTTATGAATTAAGTGCAGCTGTAAGCAGGAGTAACGGAGCAAAGATCCTTAAGTAATGCATACAATGCACTGCGCGAGGTACACTGATGACACTAACTCCCTACTGAAGGAAGATAGCGGAAAGGAGGGTATAGTAAATGGCTAAAAAGTGAGTGCAGCTCTGGGCGAAAGGGATGCTGCAAACACCATTAACTAATCTCTCTCTCTCTCTCTCTCTCTCTCTCTCTCTCTCTCTCTCTCTCTCTCTCTCTCTCTCTCTCTCTCCCCTTTTATCATTGTTTTGCCGACCGAGTATAAAATTTAATAAGACAAACTTCGCATATATAATGGTTACTTTAACAAGCCTTCTTTCCAAATCTACCTTATCTTTCCTAAGCGGACGCAAGAAGAGCTCCTAATTGTACCAGTTTTACTTCTTTCCCGGTGAGGCAATAGCTGCCTGACCCCCTTTATTCATCCAGTGTGTTCAGCTGTTGCATCAACAACAACGTCACCACTAGCCACAACACTATCAACAACAACGATAACAACTCCATCAATTGGTCCCCCTTTCCATCACTCCCTTCCCATGTCCCTTCCACCGTTCCACCCACATCCAATCAAGAACTAACGGACTCTTGGTTGAGCTTACCAACACTCACTTGTATGTATCCCGGACAACAGAAAGCAGAAGTGGCAGCCTTATAAATTAAACCCTCTCCAGCAGGCACATCATAATTTTACCCTTTAACACACACACAAAAGGCTCCGGTGGCCTTGGTTTACGTAAGAGATTTTAAGCACTTGAAAGAATTCCTCTGAAAACCCACAATAGCGTTAGGAAAAAAATGTTGGACACAGTTATGAAAAGACTGAATCTAAGGGTACTTAGACTGTTGAGATTGCGATGGTGAGATTAGAGTAAGAACACCATAAATATCACATGAAATTGGTGTCCTATCAAAGAACACATAAAAGTGAATCAATCATAAGAATAATTATAAAAAAAAAAACTATATGCGTTTTTGTTAGGGCAAACGCAACAATGTTAATAAGAGAGCCTACAAAATCCCCCCTCTCTCGATCGATACATGAAATGCTGTATTCCATAAAAGAAAATACGCACTTCTAATGTAGAGCCATTGATAAATATTCGATAGAGATACTTGGCTGTCAATTTTTATAGTTTTGCCTTAAGATATATCATCATCAGCCGTTATTAGTCCACTGCAGGATAAAGGCATGAGACATGTCCTTCCACTTGCGTCTGTTTATGGTCCATGTATGAGTCTATTTCCGCAAATTTTCTTTGTTCATCAATTCATCGTCTTCTTTTCCTTCCCCTACTTCTTTCCTTTTGCAATTTCAATTAACCCATTCTGTTAATTCTTAACGTCCATCTATTATCTATCATTTTCATTATGTATCCTGCCGTGTCCATTTCGTTTTCTTACAAGATGTTAAAATATAATCTACATTAGTTTGCTCTCGTATCCATGTTGCTTTTAGTGTTGTTCCCATAATTATTCTTTCCACAGCTCTTTGAGTTATAACTAGCTTATGTTCTAAGGCTTTAGTAAGGCTCCAAGTTTCTGATTAAATACTTTTCTTTTTTAAGAAAATGGCATTTTACATTTCATAATCTCATTTTACTTATCAAAAGCTCTCCATCCCATGCTTATCCTTCTTTTAATTTCGGTCTCATGTACTGGGGAAACACTTACAGTCTGTTCTAAGTATATACAGTATATATTCATTAAAAATCTGTAGAGGTTCGTCCATAGCCTTTGTTATCTCTGCATTTTCATTGAACATTATCCAAGTTTTACGCAAATTATTTTTCGGTCCTACATTTCTGCTTTCTCTATTCAAATCTTCATTAATGATTATTTTTATATAATATGCTATCTTTTAATAAAATAGGCAACGAAGTTACATTTCAGTGAGGTATATACAGAACGAGATAAACATGTCTACATCAAAAAAAAAATCTGAGAAAATAACTGGAATTTAAAGGTTGTAAAGAGTGGCAGAGGCGAGGAACACAACATATGATCAGCAAATTAGCCCGCTCACCGCTCAAGCTAAGACCAAGGAGAGCCAGTCAATAGTTACTGATAATCCAACAGTAGACCTATAGGGTCACCCAAACCTCCATCTCTAGCTCACATGGACAGTGAGGTTGTAAACACTAGTGAAAACCTTTTTGAGCTACGAGCGGGGCTCAAACTTCTAACCTACGAATCGTGAGTTAGAGAATCATTTATCAGGCTGTTACAATCCAAACACATTAAAAGCATTTATATCAAATCTGACATATTTGAGCCAGTTTTCTTCTCTGCATTTTTTATTTTACTCTAATTTCCTTAACTTATAAATTTTCTTTTTCCCTTGATACCAAGACTCATAATTTTTTTCTTTCCTTGTTTGAAAGCATCTTTCTTTATTGATATGAAGTTTGAAAATAATTCCTGTTCATTCATAGTTTCATAGTCAGCTTTTGAAAATCAATTGTAAATTTGACTCTTGATTCAGCGCTAGAAAGACAAGCAGGTCCTATTATAAAAAGTACTTTTTACTTCTAAGATTTTAGTAAAATTAGCTTTAATGACTTATTTATAATTCATTACAGGAAGTGAGAGAGAGAGAGAGAGAGAGAGAGAGAGAGAGAGAGAGAGAGAGAGAGAGAGAGAGAGAGAGAGAGAGAGAGAGAGAGAGAGTGGACCTTAATGTTTGAGACTAAGCCATCGAACTACTCGCGATATAGAGGATAAAAAAATTACACATGCCGTGTAATTTCATTTCCTCAGTTATGGATTCCCTTATTATGATCTTGATCGATAGGAGCGCATTAGCAGGCCATGGTACCTGTCAAGTTAACTTTGCTGACGATAACATTCAATCGCAGTCATATTAGGCTGTAAAATCAATGGAACATTCCAGGTACCCAAGCACGTAACAGCTACCATCTTATGATGGCAGTGCCAATGAATAATTTGAAGTTCTCTGGCATCATGACATCGAAGATCACAGTGCTAATGAAAAAGAGCTCCCCAGCCTTTTAGTAGTGACCTGGTGAACTTCCCAAAAGAATGCTGTGGCTGCGAAGTCAGCCATGGATGACTACTACAGGGTTTACAGTATCAATGACCAGCACAACATCGTCTACTTCATTGAGACGACCATCCTACAATTATAGTCAATCAAAGCATTACTCATAAGAAAGTTTGAATTCAATAGGCACTATGGTAATACGATAACGCAACAATTATATTACATCTACCCTGAAACTGAGGATCCACGGTTGTTGTGTAGAAGAACTGTTGCTCTCCAATCAAATCAATTTCATCTTCGATTGATGTACTGTACAATTGCCTTTGATACTCCTAACTACTGCTGGAGTTATTGGGTCCTTTGACTGATCAGATAGTAGTATATTACGACTCATTTTTCCTTTGCCTACATATACACTGAATAGTCTAGCCTATTCCTTACATATTATCCTCTTTTCCCATACACCTGACAACACTAAGGAAATCGAAGAAAAATTCGTCTCCACTCAAGGGGTTAACTACTGCACTGTAATTATTTAGTGGCTACTTTCCACTAAATAAAGGTAAAAGACTCTTTAGCTATGATAAATCTAGATTATCGAAGCACTTAATAACACCAGAAAGTCTTGAAAGTCTTAATATCTTCAGTCTTTCGGATGTGTATTAGGATCTTGTTGTATAGCCTTGGGACCGCATGTTTGAATATTTTAGAGCCTACAGTACACATAGATCTACATGTAGACACGAGAATAGTTACAGAGGACTTTAAATTATTGGAGCCAGGATGAATGTCTATTGGAAGTTCTAAAAAATTAATACATGGGGTCCCAAAACTATACAAGCTCCCTAATACACATCTGAATAGACATTGGAAAACAATTCCGATTTTTTCTGCGTGTATCTTGTTGGCATAAAATACCGATGTCAATAAACATTATCGGATGAATTTTTCCATCAAAATATACAGTATATATATATATATATATATATATATATATATATATATATATATATATATATATATATATCATCTCCTACGCCTCTTGACACAAAGGGCCCCCGTTAGATTTCGCAAGTCGGCTCTATGTTGTGCTTTTAAATCAATACTCTCCAATCATTATCTCCTTCTTCATGCTTCATAGTCCTCAGCCATGTACGCCTGAGTCTTCCAACGTCTCTAGTGCCTTGTGGAGGCCAGTTAAAAGTTTGGTAAACTAATCTCTCTTGGGGAATGCGAAGAACATGCCCAAACCATATCCATCTACCCCTTACAATGATCTCATCCACATATGGCACTTGACTTATTTCTCTTAAAGTTTCATTTCTAATCCTGTCCTACCATTCAACTCCCAATATCCTTCTGAGGGCATTGTTCTTAAATCTACTAAATACATTGGATAGCGCTTCATTGTCATACCACGACTCATGTCCATATAGTACCACCGATCTCACTAAACTGATATGTATCATGATTTTTATATGTAATTTCAGGCGATTTGATTTCCTAATTTTACTTAACCTAGACATTGTCTGATTTGCTTTTTCAATCTTTGATTAAACTCCAAGTCTCAAGACCCTGTATTAGAAATCATAGTTCCTACATATTCAAATGAGTCTACCTCATTAGTCCTTTCTCCTTCCAATGATATTTCATCTTCTGTTCTTATCACCTCTGTCATTCTTCTATTTATCTTGAGCCCAACCAACTGTGATATTTCATGCATTCTGGTAAACAAACATTGCAAATTCTGTGGTGTTCTGCTATTAAGGACAGCGTCATCAACATATTCTAGGTAAGCTAATGTCCTATTATCAATCCAGTCTAGTCCTTCTTCATCATTGCCAACTGTTCTACGCATTACAAAATCCATGAGGAGGATGAACAACATAAATGACAAAGCATTCCCTTGGAGTACTCCATTGTTCACGGGAAATTAATTTGATAGGACTCTACTAACATCAACTTTGCACTTGTTATGCACATATTTACATATTTAAGAGGAATTCCATAATAACGCAAGACTCTCCACAAAATTGGCTGGTGCATACTGTCAGATGCTTTTTCATAGTCCACAAATGCCATCAAAGTGGATTTCTATATCCTACGCATTGTTGTACAACATATATCAAAATGAAAATTTGGTCAGTACAACTTCTACCTTTTCTAAATCCTGCTTGTTCATCTCCCAGCTTTTCATCAATCTTTCTCTCGAGTCTGTTTAGAATAAGCATACTACAGTATATATTTTCATAACAATCAGTTAGATCTCCGTTTTTTGTCATTTTCACCAGCACTCCTAGTTCCCATTCATCAGGTTTTGTCTCTTCACGCCACATTTTTATATATATCTATATATATATATATATATATATATATATATATATATATATATATATATATATATATATATATATATGATTGGGCCCTTTGACAGGCCACAGTACTACATTGGATCCCTAACTCTGGTTACGGCTAATTTTTCCGAATTCTTCTTCGTTAATTACTGCACTGTAATTGTTCAGGGGCTACTTTCCTCTGGGTAAGGGTACAAGAGACTCTTTAGCTATGGTAAGCAGCTCTTCTAGAACACTCTGAAATCACACCATTGTTCTCTAGTCTACTATAGGTCATACCTGTAGTAGAGAATAAGCTTTGTAATGATTTATGGTATCCTTTTGAGGTTACCAGGCTTAATGTTCTAAAAATCTTATTCCAATCTCTTAATTCATGATTAATATCAAATACCAGAAAAGTACCTGTGGATCCTCTGACGCCCCCAACCTTCTTATGATAACTTCAAGCAAGGATAAAAAAACGATTTCAATGGATGTCTCCTTTGGCTCCCACAAGGACTGATCATGCGAAAAGAGCAACAAAAAAAAAAAAAAAAAAAAAAAAGCAGGCTCTACATCGTTGATTGTGTCCACTGTCCCCTCTTTGAATTAAAGTCGGGGGCGGGGGAGATTCTATCTATCCTATAATAGCATCTGTTATCACTTTCGCCTCTTAAAGGTTTAAAGGCCACTCATGAATGGCAGAGGCAAGGGACAGTGACATTGCCCTATCAAGCAGGACAATGACCTTGAGACTGATCACATATACACATGATCAGCGCCCAAGCCACCTCACTACCCAAGCTAGGACCAAGGAGGGCCACGCGATGGCTGCTGATGACTCAACAGATAGACCTATAAGCTCCCCCAAACCCCCATCCTCAGCTCATAAGAATGGTGAGGTTGCAACGACCAAAGAAACTAACGAGTTCGAGCAGGACACTAACCCCAGTCTGGCGTCCACCACCACAACTCTGTTGAATTTAAGTTGGTGGAAGCACATTTGTTAAAAAAATAAGTCAATTTGTCTTCCTTATCAGATGACGAATCACAAACTGTTGTTTTATCTGTTAGTAAAACTTTTAAACCCCAAAAGAAATGTCAACAAAAGGTTCATGCCACATTCATTATATTGGAATAAGACAAGTACAAAAAACATACAAGCTAAACCTTATATATACTGGCTTCCTAAATGAATTAAACTCCAAGAGTCCAACCCCTATAATTCACAGCTTGCCCTATAAGATAGTTCATATTTTAACTTGTTAATATGAATTGTCATATTGGTATTTCTAAAAGTCTAGATGCTCTCAAAATATTGGAAATCCTATCAAATGCGCCATTATTACGGCCTGGTTGACGTTTTGTTACGTAAATTGGCACAATTACTAAAGATGCCGGAGTTAGGATTAGATAACCGGAGGCAGCATAAAGAGTTTAATTATTATGTATCAATTGTAGGCATTTAACTCAAATAAAAAGACTATAGCTTTAACATAATACCATTTCAAATTTACTAGTCAAGCACTCTTAATGAGCGTAAAATCTTCCTTATTCAATTCAGAACAAGGAATATATTGATGGGACAATGGGAATCGAACAGTTCACCCTCACCCCATCTACAGGTAGGCCTACGATGATATGTACATAATATGCATATATACAAGTATAAAAACATATATTTTGCTGTTGTTTGCATATATATATATATATATATATATATATATATATATATATATATACATATATACAGTATATATATATATATATATATATATATATATATATATATATATATATATATATAAACACACACGCACATATATATATATATTTATATATATATATATATATATATATATATATATATATATATATGTGTGTGTGTGTGTGTGTGTATATAACACTTAAGTCTGAATTACAGACATTTTCTGTGCATATGTAGCGATTCAAATATTCACTGGATTACTAATCAAACAACCGAATGTGACTTCTTAAGACACAAGCCCATTAACAGTAACGAAGAACCTCAATATCTCAATTCTGACGAACAGTAATTTATGACTCAACTATTCTACGGACTTTTTGTTCACACAATCTTAAACAAGGATAAAAAATGTAATGGTGGTGGTGGTGTGGGAGGAAGGGGTAGGCGAAGGATTATGAATCACAAAAGGAACAACTGAAGGAACCGTTTATTTTATCAAGAAAGGAAATAACGGTGTTGATGACGAACTCTAAGCTTCGGGTAGGATGAGTAACATAAGCCTTGCCAGCCTCAGTGGGCGGTCATGGCGATGGAAAAGAAGCAGGCACTCACAGTGTGGGGAAGAGGGTATGGAGGGCCAGGGGGAGGGAGATTAAAACATGGGATAAAGCGGACAATGTTGCATGACGTAATGGCATCGGTGTCAAGTGAGGTCAATTGTTCTGGCGACGTTAAGCTGCAATCATTGTCCTCCCCCCCCCAAGCCCCACCCCACATCTTTCCCAAACGAACTTATACCATTTCAAGACTGCAGTCGTAATCCAATCCATCCACCCCATAGGGTAGTGTAGTCAGTGCACTTCACGCGGTGTACTGTTAGCATTGCTTAAGGGTCTTTGCAGCATCAAACTCTTTTAGCCTATAGCTGCACTTGTATTATACTCTTCTAGTTTACCATTGTTCTTACTGCACTTCTTTTAACTTCTACCTCCAAGTGTAACTCAAGGTTTTGACCCTCAATGGGTTTTGGCACTGAAGGACCTCACAGGCCCCAGCGCTAGGCTGTTGAATCAAAATCCAATCCAAATCCATCCAAGACATTGTTGGACTTTTTTTGTCTGTATCTTCTACGTACTTAGACACATATAAGTAATGATGATAACAAATCAAATTTAAATACAATTGGATAATTACTACAAGGACTACTCTCATCGACCCTGACTTATTCATTCATGCAACGACTGGCTTCTTAATGAATGAAGATTTAACCTTACACGCTGAGCAACAGCAGCATCTGTGTGCCATGAAGTTCAGGGTCAATATTATTAAGCATATAAGCAGATAAAAACAAGTTAGTAATCTGACCCATTAAACATCACATCTACTCTCCATTCAATTATCAAAACCAAGATGAAAAAAAAAAAAAAAAAAACTTTTGCGAGTATTGAAATATGAGTAATTACAAAAATATAATCACAATATCATTCAATAAATGAACGTGATATGTATTTTGGCACCTTTCCTCTTGTCCTGCAGATTTATGCAATTGCATGAAACAAGTGAACAAGATGAAAGATTCAGTAATATATATATATATATATATATATATATATATATATATATATATATATATATATATATATATGAGCTGTTCACAGAGAAGAAATAGATGAATCTTGTGTTAGAACACTTGAAGATATCTATACATGAATTACAGGAATCTTAAAACTACTTCTTCTTCTTCTTTGTCTGCATCTTTTCCCACTTTTATGTGGGGTCGATGTTTCTGGCCAGCGTTCTCCATCTACCTCTGTCCCACACTTCATCACGGGTTTAATCCCTTTGATCGAAGGTCATCCTTGATACAGTTCATCCACCTTCGCTTTGGTCTCCCTATCCTTTTCCTTCCCTGTACCTCTATTTCCATCGATCTTCTCCCAATATACTGTTCATCTCTTCTCATGACATGACCATACCACCTCAGTCTACTTTCTTGGATCTTATCTGATAGTTCTCTAACCCCGTGGTACCCCTAATTACCTCATTCCGTATCTTATCTCTTCTTGTCACCCCACACATCCATCTCAACATTCTCATCACTGCCACATCCAGCTTCTTCTCTTCTGTATTCTTTATTGCCCACGTCTCCGCTCCATACATCATTGCCGGTCTCACAACTGTCCTGTGCACTTTACCTTTCAACTTAACCCCCATTTTCCTGTCACATAGTACTCCACACACTTTTTTTTTCCAATTCTTCCTTCCTGCTTGTATTCTGTGGTTTATTTCTGCCCCCAGATCACCATCCTCTGTGACTGTTGATCCTAAATACTTGAAATTTTCAACTCTTTTCAATTTCTCTCTTTGTAAACTAACTTCCCCTTTCTCCCCATTTTTCAACCTCAAATACTCTGTCTTTTTCCTGCTGATCATCAATCCTCTATTTTCCATTTATCTTTTCCACTCCTCCAGTTTCTCTTCTACTACCTCTCGCCTAGTGCTACACAGTATAAGATCATCAGCAAAAAGCATACACCAAGGAGACTGATCTCTAATACCTTGTGTTACTACATCCATGACCAGATTAAATAGGTAAGGGCTCAATGCAGACCTCTGATGTAGTCCCACATTTACTGGGAAACTTTCTGTTAGACCTATACTGCTCTTAACATTTGCTTCTGCCCTCTCATACCTATCTTGGGTGATTCTTACGTATTTCTCAGGGACTCCCTTTTCTCTCATATATCTCCACAGCTCCTGACGTGGTACTCGATCGTATGCCTTCTCAAGGTCTATAAAGCCCATATGTAATCCTTTCTGTTTCTCCCGATGTTTTTCTATCTGATCTTCTCCCATATCTTCATAGTATGGTTTATCAACTTTATGCTTAAAATTACATAAAGATAAATTCCGATTGAGAAGGGAGTTAGACAGCGAGACCGTATTTCTCCTAAATTATTCACAGCAAGTCTAGAAGTTTAAAAAAAAATTAGACTGAGAAAATATAGGAATTAATATTGTTGGGAAATAGTTTAATAACTTAAAATTTGTAAATGACCTAGTTCTGTTTTGTGAATCATGAGAGAAACTGCATAAGATGCTAAAAGATTTGAATAGAGAAAGCAGAAATGTATGACTGACGATGAATATGATTAAAACTATAAGATAATGTGCAATGAAAATACAGACACAACAAAATATACGTACTTAGGACAGACGTTAAACATTTCCCCAGGGCATGAGGCCGAAATTAAAAGAAGGATAAGCATGAAATGGAGAGCCTTTGGTAAACAAAATTATATGAAAAGTAAAATGCCACTTTCTCTAAAATGAAAAGTATTTAATCAGACGGTCCTACCAGCTATAACTTATACATCAGAAACTCGGAGCCTTACTAAAGCCTTAGAATATAAGCTACTTACAACTCAAAGAGCTATGAAAAGAATAATGATAGGACTAACACTAAGAGATAGAAAACGAGCAACATGGATCCGAAAGCAAACTAAAGTAGAGGATATTATAACAACATATACGAAAAAGAAATGGACATGGGCAGGACATATAATGAGAATGACAGATAATAGATGGATTGCAAAAGAAGATGGAGAAGAAAGAAAAGACGATGGATTAACGAACTAAGAACGCTTGCGGGTCTGGACTGGCATAGAAAGACCATAAACAGATGTAAAAGGAAGGACAGGTCTGAGGCCTTTGTTCTGTAGTGACCTACTAATGGCTGATGATGATGAAATATGTGTGTGTGTGTGTGTGTGTGTGTGTGTGTGTGTGTGTGTGTGTGATCTTGTGGCATAGTAATTTTCGTAAACAATTTTCTTTTAATGTTAAAGCAACTGTGAAGTAAATTAATTTAAGAGATCACTTTTCTAGTTTTCTATATCTTTTCTTGTTTTTCGTGAATAGAGTTTTGAAGGAAAAGATGGAATTTGTTACTGTGCTGCTCCATTTATTCTCTTTTTGTCGACACCTGTTTCAGCCAATAACTAATGGCTTTCGTTAGGGCATCTCAACGAAGAAATCATTATCCTATGTAGTCCCACTACATCCATACAAACGGCCTCGGTACCAATGGTAAATAATGGTAGATGAAAATTATTTTGTCTCTTTCAGGGGTCACCGTACTACAAGATGTCAAACTTGTTTCTTCTGCATTTGTCCACATGATAAAGAAACAATGCATGTGAATTTTTATCACGGAACACTGCATACTGGAACAAGTGAGACTTCTTCCCTTTGCTTAGTCCATCTAGCAGATCATACCCTTTGACCTGGAAGGCTGGAATACATTTGGCATTGACAGTTTTTCTCACAATGACTCTGGATTCAGAAAGTCCATAGCTATCATAACTGAGTCCACGAACTTTTGTTTCACTATTTCAGTACAATGGAATCTCCTACAGGGGACACAGCCTACTAAAAGACCTCACACTTGTTTTTTTCTGCATTTGCCCACATGATAAAGAAACAGAACGAGTGAATCTTTATCAATAACATTAAATACTGGAACAAGTAAAACTTCTTCTCTTTGTTTATTCTTATTATTCTCCTCCTTCTTTCCATTAAATTCCTCCTCTCTTTCTCTATTCTACACCTTATACCTACTCTCCTTTTTTATCATATCATTCCTGTTCTTTTTATTCTTATTATTCTCCTCCTTCTTTTCATTAAATTCCTCTTCTCTTTCTCTATTCTCCACCTTATTATTATTCTGATCTTTAATCATATTCTTATTCTTTTTATTCTCATTATTCTCCTCATTCTTTTTGTTAAATTCCTCTTGTTCCTTTCTATTATTCTCATTCTTTATCCGATTCCCTTTTTCCTTCCACTCCCTTTTAATTCTTATTATTCTCCTCACTCTTTTCACTAAATTCCTCTTCTCTTTCTCTATTTTCCACCTTATTATTACTCTGCTCTTTAATCATATTCTTATTCTTTTTATTCTTATTATTCTCCTTATTCTTTTGGTTAAATTCCTCTTCTTTTTTTTCTATTCTTCTCATTCTTTTTCCGATTCTCTTTTTCCTTCCCCTTCCTTGCGCCTTCGAGGTTTTCCTCCCGTCTTAAGATCTTTATTTTCCTAATGCGGTATCTGCTTTCCCCAGCACCGCCTAAATTGTCCTCTAAATGGCGTTCCAGAATCGCACAAGTAAGGGTGTTTCCAGTTTTCATCCCATACATCTAGATTGACGTTTCTCCCGTCCTTGCATCGTTCAGCGTTGCTCTTTTCGCATCTTTCAGTGCTGCTCATTAAGCATCGTTCAGCGGTA